>NW_026126845.1:0-98121 GCF_943737965.1 Phodopus roborovskii | reverse complement strand
AAGGTTCATCCCTTGTATAATCGCAGAGCAGAGTAGTAACATGTTTAAATGCTGAACTGTCATTGTGTATGCAGGGTTTTTTAGAAGATATCACATATTTAATGTTGGGCGGCTGCCTCAAAAGAGATGGACTGAAATCCATTAATCACAAAGTCTACTCTAACAAATGGATTATCACCTTCCTCAAGGAAGTCAACAATGGCAAACTCACCTTTTGATGAATAATTCTGAGTCTTATTATCTTTTGTTCCATAGTTTTACTTCTTAGGAGAGAGAGTATTCATAAACAGAAGACTTTGAACTGTTTCTCCACAGACTACGTTCTCTGATGATTAGGTAATCTTGAATTTGGTAACGAGTAAAAGCTGTAGGCACACTTCCAGAGGTGTGGCTATAATTTTCTAGGCGAATCAAATGATGTCATTGGGTGTTTTAGGAGATACTTACCTTGGGAGACTGTAATGTCCCATTATAACACTTCTTTCTCAAAGCTGGTCTCTGGTCCTTGGCCCATGATACCAGGGATTCAGAATGCCAATCAGGGTTGCTAGGCAACATTTATGAACCAACATTCTGTCACATTCTAGTGCCCCTCCCACATGCTAAAAGGAGTATACCCACCGATGATCTAACCTTAGAGCCTCACTGAGTTTCTAACAAAAACAAAGCAGGAGCTCTCTCTTTTGAGTTCTACATATTTACCAGTCTCTCAATCTACAACTTGCCTATAGTGAGCATAATTATGAAACGGAAGCATCATTGTGCCATTCAAGTACAATGATGAGTATTTTAAACCTGTTTTCTATGCTTCAATTTTCTAATTTCTAGAACGGGGAACTATACAATTAATCACCTGTACCATAATCCCTTTTCCTTTATTCAAAAGAAAATAACCTACACTGCATCATCTTACCTTTAGAGGAGCTTGTTCCCATGGCATCTCAGAGTTGTTTAGATTTGCATTAGGCTGATGATTAAGGATTTTTGAGCAGTGTCTTATGTTTCTTTCAGTCATTTTGGATTCCTCTAATTGACTGTTCTCTATTAAGTCCTGTACCCCGTTTTCTAATATGGTTATTTAGAATTATTTATTGTTGGTGGTGTGTCAAGTTATCAGCCCGACAGAGATTCATTAGATGAGATTCCCTGATCAGGAGTTTTTAAAATCAGTGGTCACTGTGTACTTCAAGGGTCAGTTCTGTTGCAACCTGTCAGAAACTGATGATGCCAAACATTAGTTTTTTTAAAAAAGTGTAATCATTCGATTGTTAAAAATCTACTATTTCGTAATCAGTAATCCCTGTATAAGGCAGTGTTCTCTCCATTCTCTGGGCCCTGCTTCTGGTATTTCCATCTCCTGCTGTGTCCAATCCCACAGCAGCCAAATGACTGATGAAACCATCATACTTATGCAATCAAATAAGTTAATAATTGGATAGTTCTCCATATTTTAACTTTCAAGCGGTGGATCCAAACTTCAGTGATTGTCATGGAAGTACTACTTAGATAATTAAATTTTGCCATGTGATTAACTCCCCATGGAGGAATGGCCCCACTCCAGTCAAGAAGAACAACATCTTCATCGATTTAAATAATTAATATACAATGAAAAATAATTGAAAAAATGACATGGTGGTGCATACTTAAATCCCACATGGAGTAATCAGACTGATCTCTCTCCTGGAATAATGATGTTTTTAAAAAATTAAATTGATAATTAATTAGTGGGCCTTTTATAATAACACTGATGAAGGCACCAAAGTCCTAAACCTATCGCTGATGTAAAGATCTATTTAAATAGGCTAAATGATGAAGTAATTAGATGATATTACATCATCAACTCCCAAATCTGACTCCAAAGGGACTTATGGTCCATAACAATACCTGTATTTTTAAATACGTAAATTAAATGATGAGTTATTACTTAATTTATAGTTTACCAGTTAAAGAAGTAAGTGTAGTATTAGATGAGCAGATTGTCTGTTAAATGGTCTCCCCAAAATATACTCCAAAATCCAGTGATTATTGGAATACATAATGATGTATTCATGATGAAATGAATAAAGCCTTTAGCAAGTGGATGGTGTTTTATGCATGAAGCCTAAATGATTGCTCAATCCTGAAGAGACATTGAGTTCTTAATCATAGATTTAAAAAAAAATGAATGAATACAGAGATAATTTCTCATAGTTCACAATGAGAGAGATAACAAAATGTTAAGTGAACTTTGATTTAAATAAAGAAAGGAAGACAGAAAGAAAGTAATAATTCACAAAGGTACATTTTAACACCAACAAGGTGGATCCAGACTTCCACTCTTCCTGGAGTAGAAAAAGACAGATTTGAATAATGAAATAATCAGATAAGTTAGATCGTCTGTCACAAAGTTGAGTCAACACAAGGTGGCGCCAAACTTCAGGGATCACAGATTATGAAATGAAAGAATTTAATAATTACATATTTAAATATGCTAAGCTGTTGATCATTTTTGTATCATCAATTCCTAAGCAGACTTGCCAGTTATGAAACTGTATTCTTTCATCACGCATTTTTAACATGCCATCAGATAATCGTCAGATAATCTTCACTGTCTTGCCTGATGAATTCTAAGTTGGCCTGACCTCATCACAAGCACCTGAATCTCTGTTATGGTGTGGCAGGGACGTGAGATAGTGGACCCAATCCTGTCATAGCAGTAGTAGCCAAAATGTTGATAACAGCTGAAAGATGCAGCTTGCAGCAGGGGCATCAATAGCATAGCTGATAGAGTGATGTTCTTCCGTGTTCTTTGTCTTCATCCTTTTGCCAGGTGTCGGTGATGGTGCCGACCTCCTAGTGCCACTCCTTCTTCTCATGGTAGATTTGCCACACCCGATGTGGAAGATGTGGAGGAAGAGCAGGTGAGTCAACACCCAGACCACCATGCCAGCCTTGGTGAAGTCCCTGTACTTCTCGGAGGGCACCGTTGCAACCTCCTGGACCCACAACCCAGCAACCCTCGTACTCTGGAAGATGCATAGATCATTCAGAAAATGCTCTGCTCATGTCTACAACTTTCCTAACCTTGTCCCTGATGGATTTTTGCACCCTATTAGTAACCAGTGATGGCACTGTCTGTCATTTACATAATTTAAAGAATTAAATAAGTCAGTAATAGCTAACTGTCACAATAAATTGGGGATATAGCATTATACTGGCAGGGACGCATGGCCAGACTCCAGTCATGAAGGATGTCATCATCATCAATTGAGTCAATGAATCATAAAATGTGAAGATATTGCAAATTATCTCCACAAGAGGGAGCCTTACAGGTCTCTTCATGGAATGGAAGATTGTTGTTTACATAACTATACAAATATTTACATTATCTTGGGGATTAACACAGATTGTCAATTTAAATTCATTTATTATGTAATTAGATGATCTGTGGCAACAGATTCCAGGTGTCATGGAGGATATAATCATTGTTTTATGTAATTAAATAATCAAATAATGAGTTCATGTAACATCATCCACTTCCCTAAGGTGGCTCCAAACCAGGGTCATGAAGGATGCTGTCGTGATTAATTTAAATATTTTGACTACAAAATTGATATTTAGATGGTTCATAATAATCGCTTCCCACATGGTGGAATCCACTGATCATGGATTATCTAATGGCCTATTGTAATAATCAAATTACAACATAATCAAATGATGAAATGGTCTGCCTTACTCGACACAATTTACTCTCACTGACTCCCACATGATTGTCGTAAACTCCTGGTCCATCCCTTATTTAGTCTCAGAACAGAGTAGTAAAATGTTTAAATGCTGAAATGTCATTGTGTATGCAGGGTTTTAGAAGATACCACACATTTTTTTTGTTGGACGGCTGCCTCAAAAGAGATGGACACAGTACTCTTTCTTTTGAGTAGCTCCTCAGTGACCCAAAAGCCTTTGGTTATGGAATATTTCAGTTTCTTAATACGTTGGAGACTTTGATGGTACTTATGAGTTCCTACTATTAGACTGATCCAAAATCATCCTTTTCTATTCAATAACACCAAGAGTGCCTTTGATAACCATGCAATATCATGTGCTATCTCTCTCTCCTGGGGTCTCTGTGGCTGTTCTTAAACCCTCTGCTAGTTTTTTACTTGCTTGTGCTTTATGTCTCATTCCCCTAGGCTGACGGCAAACTGTGGGGACAAGGGGTATGTCTTAGTTCCTCTGGATTCTCAATGCTCCAAAGAGATGTACAGAAGGTCAGAAGGTGCTTGGTCAACACCAACTGCTGTGGTGCTAACAACCCATAGGCTATGACCCTCTGAGAGTCAAATGACCGTTTTATAGGGGTCAAATGTCAGATACCCCGCACAGCAGATATTTACATAAAGATTCACAACAGTAGCAAATTGAGAGTTATGAAGTAGCAGCCAAGATAATTTTTTGGCTGGGTCAAAGGTGAAGAACTGTATTGAGTGGTCGTAGCATCTGAAGGTTGAGAGCCACTGCTGTGAAAGATGATACAAGCACACAGGATATTTATGGGGCTTAAATAAGCAAATAGAGACTGAGCTTCAGTAGACAGACAGCCCAGCACTTTTCTTCCCCTTAGCTGAAAAGAGGTCTGGATGAAAATGGTGTGATCTGTCAGTTCACCAGTTCCCAAGGCTTCTGGCAAGTACTTCTTATCTAAAGAGTCCTTACAGCAGCTGAGCATGTTCTCACAGAGAGAATGCGAGAATGACAGCATTCATTTTACCATGTGAACAAGGTGATCCCAATTTGCCACATTAGGAGAAAAATGAAGCTGGAGGAAGCTACCAAGGAAACAGTGTTAGGAGAGTGGAACCTAAAAATGGGGTTTTTCTCTCTTGGGGAACCAGGGACACATTGTGAGGGTAACATACACACACTTTCCATACAGCATTTCACCGACTACCTGAAATACTCTTGCCTTTCCTGTTCCGGGTCACTGAAGGAAGTCTATAGCATACAGGAGTTGATGGGCTATTAGCTGCATCTGAGGGTCAGTCCCTCTTCACAGAAACTACTGCAGGGCTTAGTGGAGAGGAATGAGGACGAGAGGCACATGGGCCTTATAGGCACGAGGAAGGACACATGTAACTGTATAAAAGAGCAGTCCACAGAGGAGAAAGTGTGAATGTTTCTGGAAAACAGCTGGCTTTACTGCTCATGTCTCAACTACATAAAGAGGGGGAACAAGGAAGACAACTTTGACTAAAGATATTCTAAAGGCAGAGCAGGGTGGAGGCTTCCTCCATGAACTGTTCTTTGTTCAGGTGCTACGGCACATTCAGCACAGACGTTAATTAACACAGAGCATACTGCTGCCTACACTGCCTACGTAATTACACCTGGAGTCTAATTAGGTCAGTCTCCACTACCCCTGGTCTAAATCAGCCACGCTACACATCTCTCAAAGTGTGGCTAGCACCTGTATTAGGGCAGTGACATGTGTGACTTCTAACACAGGAGAACCACCACCAACCTCAATAGGGTTCCTCCACGTGATTTGCATGCAGAAAGGGAAACCGTGGGAGGGAGTGGCTCTTCCTGGGCTCCTCTGGATTGTTTCCTGGTGTTCCAGAGTCCAAAGCCACATGCCAGGTGGAGGAGGTCTTCACTGGCAACCCTTTCAAGCAATTATTCATTTATTTGGGTTTCTGATTTTAATAAGGCTATATGATGTTAACATTAGTAACCGAGTTGATCAGATTTGGGGGCAACTAAACTTGTTTTCTTGAGCTAAGAGATGACTCAGCAAGGAGGGGGACCCTTGCTGCCAAGTCTGCCATGGTGAGTTTGATTCCCCAGACTCATAGGATGGAAGGAGAGACCACATTCCTGCAAGTTGTCCTCTGACTGCCACATGATACATATGTCTCCAACCCGCATAAATAAATAAAAGAAACATAAGATTAAAAAATGCTTTGCTTAACTCTTCTAGAATTTTCAAGCTTTCTAAAATGAGGAAAGTATCCAACACTAGTAACAAGACAAGAGCAAGAATGAAAGTTGGTAATAAACTCCTCAGGAAATGGTGTGATAGCTATGTGATATAATATGTCATCAACGTCATCCTCATTGTCATCATCATCATTGTCATAGGTGCTAGGGACTGAACCAAGGGCCTTGTACATCCCAGGCAAGGGTTTTAATCACTGAACTACATCCCCAATCCATAATATCTTATTTTAGGATTTTATATCAGAAACATAATATATACAATATATGTGATTTATATGAATATATGTGTATTAGCTAGAGTATAGCTAAAGCTTTCATTTATCCAGGAAAACAGAACAAATGTAACAAATGATGCTATAAAGAACAAGAATGCTAGACTCAGGAACATGGGTTTCAGTAACACATGAAAGGAGTTGTAACCAGTAACATTTAACCATAACTTCCAACTCTCTTCTGTCTCTGTACACTGTTTGCCAGTGTCACAACAGATCCCCCTGAGGTCTATCTGTCACTTAGCTGGGTACACCATTATTTACAGGTGAAAGAGACAAAAGGACACATGCTTCCCAATATGTGGATCACATGGTTTCACAAGAACTGATATTTCTACTTGACCAACTCTGGAGGGAGAGGGAGAGTGGAAGAGAGGAGTAGACCTTATTCGCTGCAAGGCCCAGGCCCACTGCTACAGTCAATTCTGCTACCCAACTTCGGGGCCCAGCCAAAGCGATCAGAAGCAGGCAGACTATTGCCAAGTCTGCACTCTGCCCACAGCAACTGTCAACTAATGATAGATTAGAAGAATCAGATTGCTCTATCAAAACATTAATCTCAAATCTTGATTAGTAAGCCTATTGAATTATGATTAGTTCACAAGGGTGCAGCTGACAGATAAGATACTTTATCTGACAATGTGTACTAGTTGCTCTGCCCAAAGCCAAAAATACCCCCAAACAAACAAAAAGGAACAAACAAAACAAAAAAAACTACAAAATATGAACTAGCAAAATAACAGTACCCAACACAGCACACTGAGGAGGAGGAGGAGGCTACATAAATTTCTTAGTTTATTAAAGAGTTTGCATGTGAGAAGCCAGCTTTCCTATAAAAAGTGAGTAAGAGACTTAGAGAAATATATGGTAAACAATATGCTGTAACTAGGAGCCCACTAGGGCTCTCCCACCTTTTCAGTCACAAATGGGAACTTGAGATTGTTGCAGGGGGTTACTCTGCCTGGCTTTGGTGACATCTTAGCTACAAAGGCAGGACTTTCTTATTGGTGCTGCCCAGTACCCTGGCCTGTGGGATGATGGCATCTGTGCAAAGTCTACAGAGAGAAAAAGCATGGGGGAGGGGAGTGAGGTTGTTCAGTCAGGCATTAAAACTAGTTTCTGATGTTTTTTTAAGAGCTATAGACTAAACATGCTAAGCATATCCCCAGCCTCCACTGAAAAAGTCCACAGTGGTTAAGAACACCACTGGGCTGTTCTTCCACAGAACCTGAGTCTCGTTCCTAACACCCGCTTGGTGGCTCACAAACGTCTATAACTCAGTTCCAAGGGATGTGACACTTTCTTCTGGCCTCCAAGAGCACCATGCATGCATGAACCATGGTGCAGATATATGTGTAGGCAAACACTTACATACATAAACTAAAAACACATAAATCTTTTTAAAACCTTCTTGGTCTATATGAAATAAACATTCAATGTGATACAAGCTTATATTCTGAGTTCATACACACTCTGAAAAATTAAAATAGTATTACTTATTCCTTTATCACCCCCCTTGCCTATATACACTTAGGTCTCTTTCAGTCCCCTGAATTCAGCTGCTACAGGGGGCTAAAGTGGCATAGTCCAAAGATGCCAGGCACTCACACTCCTATGGCACTTTGGATGGTATGGCCATCTTACCCTGACCTTATGATTTTACACAAAGCCTAATGTCCTATAATCGTGTTTCTGTTTAGCTGATATTAACCTTGCAGTGACTTCTCTCCTCCATCTCTTGGACACTCATAACTATACTGTGCTAATCAATTGCGCTCTGCAGATGGGGTCAAGGAAACTTACTTCCTCCTTTGATAGCCTCCAATGGAAAAAGTGCTTTAAATTGAGTTATATTCTAGGAAAATCAATATATGATTACTGCAAAGATCTGTATTGATTGTCCTGTTGCATTGCAAAAAGGCTGAAGAAAAATGGCAAGGCACATTTCCTTTCGATTCCCTCTCCACAGAGTTTGTTGCAAATGTTTGGGCAGGAAAAAAATGGTGGAACTTTATTTAATGACCTCAAGTTCTCATCATTCAATCTTCTTTTTTCTTTCTCTCCTCTGCAAAGCACTCATTACTTGCCTCAGGCCTTTAGTCTCCAACACTGGTCTGCAGCAGAAGCTCCAGGAGAGTTCACAGAGCAGAAGAAAGGAGGCTTCAGACAGGGAGGCTCTGGCAGCAGCTGCAGGGTGCCTTCCCTAATAGCTACCATTCTCTTCTTCCTCCCTCCTAGAATCCAGCCTTTGTGAGACAGCAGCTCTGTACCCAGCTGCAGACTCTTCCTGGAGTTAGCAGCTGGAGCCAGGGTGAGTGGTAGTGAATGGAGTGATTTGGTGGGCGGGGACTTCTGGGGGAAGTGCCTTGAAGTATATAGATGGTGACTGACTAGTGTCATAAGCATTTCCCATTTCCTTCCTTTTCTTCCTCCCTACAAGGCAGATGAGACTCTGGCCAGGGAAACAGCAGTTCTATGGTCAGGAGGTGCTGAAGCTAAAAAAAAAAAAAAAAAAAAAACAAATGTCCACACCAGTGCAGAGCCCAGCCCGAGAGAGCAGAAAGATTGCCTCACTTTTTGTGTATTCCTTTCTTACAAAAAGAAAAAAAAAGTCCCTTTTGTATGGTCCTCATCACTATACCAACTAATGAGATTCCTGGGCCACCCAATTCTCCAAGTTGTCTATGAGCGGCACTCAGTTGTTTCAGCAAGCACTAGAGTGGGAGTCACCTCAGTGCCAATAGGACTCTAAGTTTCTTTGGAGGAATTCTTCCCCCAGGAGAGTCTGAGTGGAGCTGCCCTCACAGCTCAGAACAGACACAAGTTCTAGGATTAGGCCCACCAGCCTTCAATTCAGGCTTCAAGGCCATTTGGGTGGTTCTGGGAGTTGTAGCTATTGTATGTTGCTAATGCCAAAGTGGGTCATCGCAAAGCCTGTCCCTTATAGGTGCAACAGCCTTCACTGTCCAGGTCCTTAGATGATGACTCACTAAAATGTACAAATGTACTGGCTCCTTAGCTTCAGTGTTCTATAAGCTGTAACTTAATCGAGGGGGGGATATGAAATGAAGAGAAAATGAATTTCAGGAATAATAAGCACTCATCTTAAGTGATTCCTATGTGGCAGGCGTTTTTGCCCCAACTTTGAATATATAAACTGATGTAATACAATAGCTTAGGAGGTTAAGTGCCATCACCAATCCCTCCTTTGGATGGGGAAACTGAGGCAGAGAAGCTAGGTAGTTTGCACAATACAATCTAGTTTGAAAATGGAGGAATCAGGACCAACTCTAAAATGACTAGGGAGAAACATTTATACTTCCACATTGCTTGTGGCCATGCAACTGGCTACAGGTATCTAGGAATATATTTTAGTGATATGGAAATTCCACAGAAAGACTCTAAATGGGAAAAGCTCAGATTTTCACCGCAGCATTCTTCATATTATCAAAATGAAACAGAACTACCTAACTTTTCAATAATGAGGAATAAGATAAAATGGGTATATTTACTTAGTAAATTATTCAGTAACTACAATGCATAATTAATGCACCATCAAATACTATGTGAAACATGTTGTCATTATATATAAAAGCTGGACACAAAATCATATGCATTCAACAGTCATCTCTAGGTTAAGTCATATATATTCACATAGCAGAGGCTGGAAAGTAACTTTCAAAACAAAAATAGCTATGTGGCATGTGGGATGTGAATGAGTCCTGTGCCTCCCATTTGTCCTTTATTTTCAAAATTTCAAAGGGTGGAGAATATGCTCTTAAGAAGAGAAATGGACACTGCTGAGGATGCTCTGGACGATGGCTGGGAGAGCCTGCTGCTTGCCCTTCAGTACAGATGAGCTGAGGGCTGGAAGGAGGGGTGGCTTAGAACTCCTGGCTTTTTATCCAGACAAGGTAAATGATGTTTGGCCAGTCAGGAGAGTAAATAAGATTAGTATGGTCTCCAGGTCATCCACTCACGAAGGTCAGAGAGTGTGAGATTATTATCCCTGGTAGAAGAACAGCAAAATAGCATTATGGAATAAATTAATGAAAAAGGTAGAAGAGTATATGAACGAAAGCCCTAATCACTTTAGAGATTTCACTCAACTGCTCTGCTGGCTATCAGTCAAACTCACAAAACAAATATGCTTGTTCTCCTAAGTAATTCCAGGAGCTCTCCCCTTCTTGCTTCAAAGATATCCAATCTAAGGAAAGTCAAGAATAAAGTTACCTCGGCTTGCTGTTCCCCCTCATGCAAACCCCCTGAAGCACTGGGGTGCACACTGTTCCAATGTATGTACTCAGGATGCAGATGGCTCATTGAAGATGCATAATTGCCAGCCTGTTTGGCCTTTGATTCCAAATAAACCATCATTCCATACCCATTCAGAAACACCAAATTCACCAATGTGCAAACTGCATATTTTATTAAATAAACACAAACTCAGAGATAATGACATACATTTCTTTCATCACAAGTCCTAATGCAGCATTTCTCTAAGGCTTCCGGTATTAGCATTGCTTGCCGCATTTCAAATGCCTTTGAACTTTCTGAAAAGCTACATCTGTTAGCTCCTGTGTATACAGCAGAAAGTTACCAGGTGAATTAAGTTTTAGTATAAACTGCTTTGTTCACTATTAAGATTGATGTTGGATACGCTGTACTGCAAGATGCAAACTGCAATTACAATTCCTTGCAATTATCTTTGGTTGTTAATAGCACAAGATAGCATGTCACTTTCTACCAAGCGCATGATTTATCATTTGTGGTTTTTTTTTTCTTCCCATGAACTCTTGTGGTATTCCAAATGTATAATCTTGTTGTATTTATTTCCCAGTGGCCCAACAAAATGCACAGCAAGTGCTGACTAGATCAAACTAAAAAGCACCACTATTGACAAGCCATCACTTGAGCAGTAATGAACACTCTGCCTCCACTTTCACCTCAAAAAGCAGCAGCTTTAATTTATGATAAAGCAAATGAGAGTCAACCTCCATGTTTATTATACCCTCAGTGCTGTTTCAAATAAAGTAATTAGAAGGTCAAGAGACCGGTCTGGAAAGCCAAATAGAAACACAACCCTTCTGTACTGACATTAAAAAAAAAAAAAAAAAAAAAAAAAAAAAAAAAAAAACAGACTAGTATGTTCAAAGAGTATTTTATCCATCTTCTCAAAGGCAGGGCAAGGCTGTCGTTGACTTTTTTTTTTTTTTTTTTTAATACCGTAACCAATCAGAACCAGTGGCTGTCCCTCTCCCTTTCTCTTAATTTGCTCCATATGGACTATAAGTAGCTCTAAAGAGTCGCCGGACTCAGGGGAAGGCCAAGTAACCCCCACACACTCTGGGACAGGTGATCAGGAAGCCAATGGGGTCTTATGGTGTCTCTCGCTCTCTCTCTCTCTCTCTCTCTCTCTCTCTCTCCCCCCCCTTAAATAATGATAACACAGAAGATGAAGCAATGGGAAGGATCTGGTGAGCTCCTATGGATAGCAAAAGGAAATAACTAGAGTCTGCTTAAAGCATCCAAGGGGAGGCTGACTTTTCAGGATTATTTTGATTCTGGGGATGGGAACCCAGCTGCAATAAACTACCATGTTGTTTCTGAGGACTGTCTATAAATGCATTCCCCATTTGAAAGGCTCCTCCTTTTTCATACACCTTGTTCTGTGTTTATTTACACCCTCTTTTTCTCTAACATATCAATTTTAACACCTTATAGTTTTTATTAAAGGCCCAAAGACCTATTGGACCTTGACAATGTTCCAGGCCACTCTCTGAGGAGTCGGGCAATTTTAAGGAGTGCGTGGACTCTTAAACCAGCAGCCCCTGACATTTGGATCCACAGATCCTTCAGTGGGCAATGCATCAACTCTTTTTCTTCCCATTACGTACTTTCTCAAATGAAAAAAAAAAAAAAAAAAAGGTAAGATGGGAAAGACAGACAGACAGTGGGAAGGTTAGGTCTCAAGGAGTATCTGCACAAGGATCTGTGATATGCGTGTACCAGGAAGCATGTGCCTGGAATTAGATAGTAGCTTTCAAAAACGGATCTTGCACAATAAAACAAGGAATCCTTGCTTTGGCAAGCTGGCAGGTTATGGCTAGCTACTTGAACAATATTATAATCACCTCCTTCTATCTCTTGTCGGGGTCTGTGATGCATTGATTCCAAAAGCCTTTCTGAAATAATGTTTTATAGTGTAATTTTTGCTTCAAGTAACTTTTATCACTGTCTATTCTGGTAGTCTAATTGCACCTGATTATCTAAGTGGTGGAAATATATGTAATCTCATAATTAGAACATGCAATCATGTTGTAAAAATCTTTGTGAAACTATAAAACAGAAGGTTTGTCAGTACAGTAGTTAGCCTCCCTGCCTCCCACCCACCCCCCCCAATCTCTACCTACCAAAAGTACTGACTTTCTGCAGTGTGAGAGGAAATGGGAACATTTGGGGCTGAGTTTTACAAGGTAAAGGAGTGGATCACTCTGGTCTAAGACTCCTTAGGAATTCTAGTGCCAAATCATATTGTAAGTCAGGAAGACACAGTTTCTCTACAAGTCATGAATTCAGAATGCAAACTAAGACATACAACATCTCTGATGGTTTTATCCAGGCCAGTAATAGGCCCCTTCCTCCTCCATCCTTTGTTGTTGTCTATGCAATTTACTCTAAAATGTAATACTAACTTGTACACATTGGTGGCAAATGTGTATGAATCCGATAGTTTCCTAATATCTTTGAGATGGCAATTTCAGCCATTTTCTTCAATTAGATGAAGCAAGGACTTACTGTTCTGAGTTCTTCAACCGCTCCTTTTCCTGCCTTCCTGGCCTTTCACTGGAGGTGCTAATGAGTGATACCAGGACCAAATCTTGGGCTTGTGCAAATGGAGTAAGATGCCTGGAGGCTGTGTGATCCAAACTGCAGAGCAAGACCTGTTCATGAGGCTGCAAACTACTATCCAGTGGAAGCTGGACAGCTTTATGGCACCAGCAGTTAGAATCCTCCAAAGGGAAAGGTGGAGATCCAATCCGTTTCTCATATGAGATCTGTGTGCTGAAACACCAAGGGAGGTTTTGGGAAGACATTAAAGCAATGTCTTTAAATTAAAGCATGTGCCCGGCCACAAGAACCTTCTATGCAGGGCAAGGCCCAATTCTGCTGAGAGCCAGCTGCTTTTGCAAAGATTCTTTGAATTCATAATGGTTACTTAGGGATTTTAAAGTTGGCCTGATTATGGCAAAAATGGAAGGAAATACTCATGGTACCTGTGACAGGTACCCCCCCCCCCTCTCTCTGAATACTCAAGAGTATGTTGACTTCATTGTTGAATCCAGATGAACTTCTTGGTTAATAATAATCCAGATAAACTTCTTGGTTAATGGCACTACTATAGCGGTAAATAAGGATCAGGATAAACAAATAGGCCGAATAGATGTTTATTCAGGGAGAAATAACTTACAACCTAGACAGATGAACACCAGGAAATTCAACCCGATCCTCTCCTGTCCGCGTCTCCCATTGAAAGAGCGCCTTTCCTGGCCCCCTCCCGACCTCCTTCCACAGGTCACTTCCGCCATGGCTCCACCCCCCAATGGGCGTGGTTAGTGCCACAGAAGTTACTATCTCACTACACACTACCATTTCCTGTGACAGTGTTTAGTGTAAGAGCTGACATAAGACTCAGACTTCATGGTGAGAGCAGAGGAAGTGCCAACTGGAACTTTGAGGAATAACTTCTTCACTTCTGAGGAGACACACTAGGAGGGGGGTGGTATCCTAATCTTGTGGTGTCTGCATTTGATATGATGCCTGAAGCTAGTGCAGCCTTTGGAAACACAAAGGAAGTCACCACCAGGGTGAAGTCCATAATGGCCAAACTTGAAGAGCACAGGTCTGCTGTGACATCACTGGTCCAACTGCTGTCCCACTTCTGAATTTACTGTAATGCAAGATAATGACTGCCCATGTTTATGCCTAGTTGAGTCAGGGCACAGTTTGATACCATGCCTATTTGTCCTCAGTGGAGGAGTAGTGGTCAGCAACTATGAGCAGGTCAACACAACTGAATTTAAATCTCATTCACTAAAATAAAGTTAGAGTCTGAATTCCAATTTAATTGCATTTAATTGAATGGTGAATGAAGGCTTTAAATGGGTATAATCTTTTTGATAAGCAGTTTGTCAATAAGTATTAAGAGTTACAAAAAAGATATGAATTTTGACCAGGTATTTCAGGTTAGACATTCAATCCCAGGGAAACATCCAAGCCATTGTAAATACATAGGTATAGATAGCTCTATAGACAGATATTCACTACAGAGGGTGATGGGTTTATATACATTTTTTTCATTCATATTCAACCCATGCCCTACTTTTTCTTTCCCTCCCTCAGTCCCCTTTCATCTCCCACTTTCGTTTGTACTTTCATCACACACACACACACACACACACACACACACACACACACACACACATGAAATCTAGGATCTACATATGAGAGAAAACATGGTAATGCCATTCTGAGTCTGGTATTCCATTTATGCAGTTGCCTCCATTTCCATCCATTTTACTGCAAACTTGTTCTTCTTTATGGCTGAGTAGGACTCCACTGTGTATACCTATCACAGTGGAGTGTTTGTTAATCCATTAATCTGTTGGTGGGCACCTAGGATGATTCTGTAACATGTCTCTTGTGAACAGTGCTGCAGTTCTAACTATGGCTCTGTAGGTATCCCTCTATAGGGTTTTCTGACTTAGATCCTTTGTGTATAGTCCTGGATGGGTAAAGATTGATCCTAGTTAGCATTCTTCCTTTCTCTTGCTTCATTCCTTCCTTCCTTCCTCCCTCCCTCCCTTCCTTTCTTCCTTCCCTTCCTTCTCACTCCCCTCCTCTTCTTCCTCCTCTCCTCCTTCTCCTTCCCTTTTGAGATAAGGTTTCTCTATGTAGCCCTAATTGTCCTGGAACTTAGAAATCTGCCTGCCTCTGCTTCCTGAGTGCTGGCACTAACAGTGTGCACCACCACTGCCTAGCCCCAGTTAGTTTTCTTAAGGAACCCCTACATTGACGTCCATACCAATTTAACTGCCACTACTAGAAGTGTATGAGGCCAACACCAACATCTTTGTCAGCATTTGTTATTTTCTTTCCCTTTGGGCTGTATTTTTTGAGATAGGTCTTACATATCTGAGGCTGGCCAGAACGCCCTATGTAGTCAAATATGACCCTGAACTTCCAATACTCTGCCTTCATCTCTTGAGTGTTGGGGTTATAGGTTGTTTTATGTGGTGCTGGGACCTGCACTCACAGTTTTTTGTGGGCTAAGCAAATATTCTACCAACTGAACTACATCCCTAGACACTGCCACTTCCTAATGACAGATGGAATCTCAATATTGTTCTAATTTGCATTTCCCTGATGGCTAAGGATATTAAACTTATTCTCATGTATACTGGCCACATGTATTTCATCTCTGAGAAGTATTTGCTCATTTTCTGACTGGATGGTTTGTTTTACTGACAATTATATATATATATATATATATATATATATATATATATATATAATTAGATCTTTATATATTCTCTATGTGACTTCTCTGTCAGATGTACAGTTAGCAGAGTACTTTGCAGGCTGTCTTCTTACTTGGCTAGTTGTTCCCTCTGCTGTGTGGCAACTTTTTAATTTTATTAAAATTAATATTATTAAGCCCAACAATATATACCTGATAGAACACTATGCATTGATTAAAACTGTTACAGAAGTGAAAAATGGAATTCTGTAGTAACAACAGCAATAGACAGGATGTATATTTAAGAGTGTGAAGAGATAACTTATAAAGTTTTTAGAGTGGTGCTGATGTTAGGAGACTAGAGGACATCCTACTGTTTTATTTTCCTTCCAATTTCATAAATAGAAAACCCCCTTACATATGAAACATGCCTTGTTGCATTATTCACCAACTTGGAACAACTTGTGGGCAAGGATGATTGGAAATGTGTGGACAGCAGGACTGGGCTAGCCTGAGGAAAAGACTTGAGGTAGATGTAGAAAACTCATTAGCATTAGGCTTTCTTCACAATGAGTTGGATTCTTCTTTTAAAGCCTGGCATTTTGATGATGATGATGATTTTGGTATGTATTTGCACCTTTCTCCAGCCCACCCCCTGCCCTGTGTGCCCAGTGATTTTATTGCATGGTTTGGGGAAGGTGCAAATCAAAAGCAGTTAGGACACACAGCATGGCAAAGTAACATCCCATCCCTGAAAGAACTCCATGGGGAAGCTCCCTATTCCTAATCAAGAAAGAAAATGTCAAATGCCTTGATTCAAATGTTATGCTTTGGAATAAATAAATTTGCCTGGGAGCAGTGGAGGGTGTGGGGTGAGGGTTGGGAGGAATTAATGTGGTCTTTAAAATGAAGTCTGGGACAAAGGTAGTGTGTAATCTAAGCCAATGACGTCACTGTTGAGCCCTAAAGAAGCACCTGTATCCCATATAATTAAGAGGGATAGTTGGCATCAGCGGGACCCAAAATGTTATACAGACTAACTGATTGCTCCATTGCTAATGACTGCCCAATTTCTTTAGACTAATTGGTGCAATCTATATTTTTGCAGCAAAGATGAAGTATCAACTTGATTTGGTGTTGATAAAAAAAATTGATGGATGCTTCTGACTGCTCCATCCCAACAATACACAGATTATTACCACCATAATTATCATAAATGACAAAACATGGGCAAGTGTGATTACATGTCTAATTCTATCTTGAGACTTTAATGGCATAAAGTACTCAAGCTTTGCATTCATGAGTTACTGCATGGGCACACCCCTGACAGGAGTACCCCTGGTGAACGACATTCATTATCTTCCCCATAATGCAAGGCTTTGGTCCAACATAGAACAAATACTCAAGATGGAGTTCCTAGAAAAGCCAGCCCATTACCATCTACAGATCTCCAGTTTAGGAAGGAGACATGTGCCTGCCTGTAGCCTCCTTTCCATTCTGGGATATGAGAGTTGTATTTCATTCTGCCATGCACAGAGGCTGAGAGTCTGTCAACGATGGCCAAGTAAAGCTGTGCCAAAGCCTGAAGATGCAGTCATGATCCTAGTTGCTGTCAACCTAGCACTCTGAGTGCCATCAGCTGGGAGGAGAGATAAAGGTCTACACATCTTAGATGTCCCACTTGGTTGGGACATTCTTCAGAATGTCCTTGTTTAGGAAGAGAGAGACAGGTAGGAGGGTAAAGTCTGGTGCTGTGGCTCCGAGTAAGCCTGTTTGGAGACACTGAAGCATTGTGCTAGCAAAAAGCGTGAAGGCACACAGCTTGCCACAGGGGCAGAACTAGAGAGTGTCTCTGGACAGTCACTGCGGAGCACAATGCCCCAAAGTCAGTCAACCAGAGGGTAAGGCAAGTCTGTGTGAGGGTAGAGGCCATGGAGCAAGAGACATCCTTTAAAATGGGAAGCCACCCTTCTTGCCAAGCAATTGTGGCTGGGTAGAAGGCAACCTCACCTGCTCTTTGTGCTTACTAAGCCAGAAGTCTATTTTCATGTAGAACATTCAATTTTTACAACTCCCTAGACTGCGTGAGTAACTCTACTAACATCATTACATCCAAGCCTGTTTCCACATACAGGAAGTGGGAACTATAACTGCCTCCTACCTCCAGGGTTGTTTTGAGAATTACACAAAAGCATAAATTCAGATGCAATAGCAATAACCTAGGAACTGCTCAAGAGATGGAGCTGCCAGCCAAAGCCAGGCTTCTGTTCCATACAGAAACCTGTTCAAATGAAATTTCCACATGCACAAGGCTAAAGGGGGGAGGGTCCCCAGTTTGCCTTAGAGTATAGTTCTTTGCCTCTAGGACAGTACACTTCATGGAAGGCCTCAGGGATTTTTGTAAGCCAGAGCACATATGTGACCAGCAAAGACAAATGTCTTTTCCATGAAATACTGAAGTGCTAGAGAGAATGCTGGTCACACCAGAAGAACCAACAGGCACAAGGTGACCAAAGTGGATAGATTCTAAGTCACCACAGGTTCTCTCACACGTACATATAACCTTCAAATACCCTTTTGGCACATATGAAATCTTTCCTGGTGCTGCAATTTAGGAAAATAAATTATGGGCATGACCTGGCACTGAGATCACCAGGCTGTCAGGGATAGGCTTCTGATGGCTCATATCCAGGTGTACTTGGTGGCCCCCCAAAGCCCCATACCACCCTTTTCGTAAGAAATAGTGCCGCTTTGCAAGTGACAGTCATCAGGAACTTTCCCAGAGAAATTTCTCCTCTCATTAAGAGTTTCCACAGCATTTTACTTTATGTGTCCAGTCATGGAAATTACAACTGGACATAAATTAATTTTGTTTTCTCTTGGATTCATTGTGCATCATTTAAATATTCAAAGAATTTATGCTCATAATGCCACCCTCAATTACTCCAATGTCACTCCCTTAGTGGATGCTCAGGAAGCAGAGGCGGGTGAGATGGAAGTGCGTGGGGGGGTCTCTTTGGAAACAGTCCGGTAAGCAGCCATCTCCTGTTCCCTTCCCCTCCTTGCCCAGGACCTGCAGTTTCAAAATGCCCAAATCCAAGAAGACATATCACTTACTGTCGGAGATGCACATACCAGAGGAAGTGCTGGGGATAAAGGAAATCTGTGAATCAGAGAAAGATGTCGGTATGCAAGATTGAAGATGTACCAGCTGCCCACTGCTTCAGCTGCCTTCCAGGGGTCAGGAAGAAATTAGTCTCACAGTCCAGTTGAAAGAACACCTGGACACTCACCCAGGGGCACAAATTCACTGTCGAACAAGGTTATCTTTGTTTCCATTCAAAAATCACCTAGGAATTCAGCTATTTAAAATTCTGTGATTTGCATTGTCTTGAGTCACTTGCCTTCATAAAAATCAGGAGGCAGAGAATAGTGAAGAGGAATTGGCTGTAAAAATGCTGTTGTCAACAGACTGACCTCAAAAGCCAGGTTTGTCTTCTTACTACTGCAACTGAGTTGGAGCTTGCTGTGTTGCTTCCCAGTGTGTTTCACTGATGATTTACAAACATATAGGGTGAAGGGCAAGGACCTGTATTAATGCCAAAGAATCAGCACTCTGCCCCAACTAAAAAGACAGTAGAGGCTAAATGGGTTGGTTATAGGAATTCAAGGATCTCTAACTTGGGGAAGGGGGCAGTGTTTACCAGGACAGTAAAAATCAGGCTTATGTCCCCACTGGCATGTGGGAAACATCCTTTTATAGCTAAACCTTCAACTATGACCCTAGCTCAGTTTTTTTCCTAAGACAGTGGGCTGTGTTAAGACAAAAGCAACATGAAAGCTGAGGAGATGATGAGGCCAAGGCAGAGCATAATGCCAGAAGCAGATTTTGAAGGCAGCTGAGAAAGGATTGTGATGAGGAGCCAGCATCTTGTGCTGGCAGATCCTGTTGTCACAAGTTCAGGGAGAGACCTGGGTAAACTCAGGCTGGGAACTAGACTCTTAGGATACATCATCTTAGAAATAGTGCATCTACCTTTTGCAAGCCTCAATCTGTTCATCTTGTTGTTCATATGTTGCCTTTCCTACTACACTCAAATCCTTTTAACCTATCTCTTAGCTTACTTATTAAATATATTGCAAATATATAATACATAGTTATAATTTATACATACTTATTTAATTGAGATATATTTATACAACCTAAGAGTACAATTTGATGAACTGAAAACAAAAAAAAAACTTTTTTTTTTCAAAATCATTTTAAGTACAGAAAAGTCGGAAATTTTCCCAAACATTTATACTGCTTCCAGTCAAATTCATCTCCCGTTGACATGTCCTGCAGAATGTTTTTGCTGGGGTCCATCTCCACTTGGTTAAACCACCATAATCACAACAGTAATAGAAGAAGCCAGGCACAGACTCCTACCCATAGTATAAGGGCCCAGGGCTCAGTGCTGTGCAGGGTCTAGGATGGTAGCCTTTTTCTCACAGGGCCTCCAAACTGGTTGGCAAGCTCCAGTGGTTTTGTCGTTATCACACTCTGGATGATAGATATTTGAAAAATAAAATCCAAGCCTTTGGAAATAACTGCATAGTGGGACGAGAAAAAAATGACAACTCCTAGAAGGAACAAAAAGCTGGCAATGTAGCACTTCCTTCAAACAGGTCAAGTGGTACTGGTAACTTTGCGCATCAGAGCATATTAAGTGACGGTGAAAGATGAGGGTTTTCTTTGGTCAAAATTTTTTGGGAAACCTTTTTTAGATAGTGCTCATGAACTGTAGTTTTCTACACTCCAGTGTTTCCTTTTGGCCTCTGACAAACTTTGCTGGAGGGTTGTGTGAATTTCCAAATGACACTGGACTACCTCATAGGACCACTGAACATCTTTTCAAATGATAAAGGAAAGTCATATTATCAAAGAAACAAACCACAAAAGTCCAAGAAATAACTGGAAAACATCAGAGCTCAAGTCTATGAGCCCTGCACAGTGATAAAGAGTCAAGAAATCAGTGAGAGAAAAAGCAGACTCCTTAGAGTGAAGGACAGCTGAACAGGACATGTCTGCACTCCTTCTTAACAGCATCACACCTTGCATGTCTCAGGAAACGAATGGAGCTCTCAAACACTCTCTGCAGCAAGTCTAGACTTAGATTACAGAATGAGCTGAGGGCTTATATTTGTTAGAGTTCTATTCAGGGCCAGACTTCAAGTACCTTGCAACTTGAGTAGAGAAGCAACAGCTAACTCACATCAGAACTCTTCCCAACCATGGTCTTTGCTAAGGCCATATCCAAGACAATGGGAGTTATGTGCAAGGCTCCAGTCCCCTAAGACCACAGTGGCCTCAAGGAATGAGACTGATCCTCTTTCCTCTGTATGTTACCAAGCAGATTCCTCAGTACCTTTTTCATTTATTTGGTTGGGAGCATCTCTGTAAGTCAATACATTTGGCAAGCCTCCTGGTCACTAGGAAGTGAGCTGAAGTCTGGCTTCCTGACAGCAAACCCACTATTGACCAAAGCTTCCTTGGCCAGGGAGCCCCACAGCTGAGGACAGCAAGCTGCCTTCACATTACTCACAGTGGCAACCGTGATGGCTTGCATTACACAAGCTCAAGGCTGGTGACTGGAATACACACGGATTGGGTTTCATCAGTCCCCACTGTGGTTCAGGGTGGGTTCATAGAACAGCTTGCAAGGAGCCCACCCTTTCACTTCAATTAGTCTGGATTTACTGACAAAGCACTCGCTTTATCTGCTAGTGGCATTTGATTTCTGTCTAGACAGAGTGTGGCTGGTACAATGGGGCCAGTTGGGTCACTTAGCCATTTCCCTGTAGGCCACTGACTAGAGAAAGACATTTGATTTCCCAATTAGTCCACACCAAATTTATATTATTTCCATTATTTCCTTGTTGTGAATTCTGATTTGTAAAATATCTTAGGGAAAACACATTTTACGTTACTGAGTCTTTGATTTTATGGGGAAACTAATAAATAATCAACAAAAATATGATTAAAGACTGGCTGCACTACCATCCTGAGAAGGGACTCTCCCCAGCAAAGCCTCTTTCTGATCCAAATCTTTTTATTCCTAGAAACAGAATTCTTACTTAGCCTTTAAAAAGCCCAATGAAGGCTTCAGCTAAGTTTTGACATAAGATTTTCATATTCAAAATATCTGTTGAAATAAGGGGAGAAAGGATATGGATCTTGGAACTGCATTAGTCTGAAATAAAGCTTAGTGAGCTAGAAATGGAAATTACTTCTCTGTAATTGAAATTCTGTCCTAAAAAATCCCTTTGAAATCCCTTTCAGCTATTTCTCCATTATGTGTCCCAGAGAAGCTCATACAAACACATTTGAGGATGATCCATTAGGAAAATTATTTGATGTTTATAAACTTCCCTGAGAAGAAATTTCTGAGAAATGGTGGTGTGTATGTCATCAAAGACCCTAATAATTAATGAGTACTCGCAGAGAATGCTAGACTCATCCTTTAAAAGTTCTTCTCTGGGACACCTCTCATAAGTACATTCTTGTTCGTTTATATATATATATATTAATGTTTGCCTATAGTCCTAAGCAAACAATTGCCACACCTCCCCAGTCTGGGTGCCTTCACATCTGAAATGTTGTATTTGATCCTTTCTGTATCTTTAATGCCAGTATTCAGTTGATTAACAAACACTACATATCACTACTGCATGCAAGAGAGCTGGCTGGGTAAGCCTGGAACAGGGTTTCACTTCTATTCTCTTTATGTTTCCTCATCGGTAAATGCAGCAATAACATCTCCTCATGAGGGTTAAAGCAAACCATAGGATCATGTGTGTATTAGCATGGTATTTGGGACACAGATATATTTCATGGATATTATTATGTTAATACAGTTAATAATATGAAGTTATATACAGTGTGTATATAGTCTAGGAATGCTCTATCACACTGGAGTTGATGGCCAGCAGCACAACAAAAATGGCTGTCATGTGCATCTGTGAAGTGTCCCACTTTGAAATCAGTCCTCTCCTTGAATGGCTATCAACATATTAAGTGGTGTGTGTTGCCTGATGTTGATCATACTCACTCCATGGTCATGTTCCACTTCCATGACAGCTTAGCTCAGGGTTAGGATGAACAAATACCAAGCCTGATGTGCAAGATAGTTAGGTTCATAGAATAACCCAGCATGGACCAGTCTGGTGCTTTGCATGCTACATTTGGAGGGGGAAGGCTGGGCACAAGGGCTTTGCACATGTGAGGTAGGCACTCCACCAATGAGCTACATCATCAGCCCTTGACTTTGTAAGACAGGGTCTTACTACATAGGCCTGGCTGGCCTTTAACACATGACCCTCCTGTTTTTACCTCCTATGTTCTGGGATCACAGCCATTTGTCACTGTGCCCAGCCTACTTTTCATCTTTTAGTAATGTTTCCCCCTAACATTATAGCATTCTAAGTAAAGATAAGCAAATATTTTTGCAAGCTTATTTTAAAAAGCTATAATGAACAGCAGTGTATTATTCAAAACTAAAAGTAAAATCAGTGTTGGTATGTTTTAGCAAAAACTTTGTAGGGAAAATTTCTGGAAAAAAATGTGATGTATACAAATGTATGAGTTATATATGATCATATTTTATCCCATCATGAATGAGAACAGCCAGCAACTATCATTTCTACTCCAGTGTAGCCTCCTTAATGTACAAACATTAAACGTGGCACCCTGAAGGCCACATCTCCCTATGTTTTAAAAGAGGAAAAGAGTATTATATGACAAGATTATTTTTTTTTTAACAGCAAGATTGTTGCCCATAATTTGAGTGACATTGGATGACAAGTAACATAAATTGCTTCAGCACAGTAACTGATGTCAGTTAAAATCTCTCTCCTTCCCAGAATCCCCACCTAGGAATTCATGAGCTGACCCAGGGATCACAGAAACACCTTCTTTTTCACTAATGTTTCATCTCTGGTACCAATGTGTGCTAAGTTGTAGCACCTCAGAGCAGCTGGTTCTGAGCCCACGAAAGGGTAACATCTTTTGCTGTTGGTTTTGTTTTTCCCTCAAATCCAAAAAGCAATCCCTCCTGAAAAGCAGAGGTGTGGATCCCAGCAAAAGGAAAAGCTCTGTTCCAGAGTTTCCCTCCTTCCCCCCATGGTTTCGTGTGGGACTACAGTGCCGGTGCCTTTGCACACCAGAGTCAAAAGAGACACCCTGCTAAGGTGGGGAGGTCAGTAGAGCCTGCGCTGCTTGTTCTTAGGGCTCCCCACTTCTCAGGTGGGAGGGAGGGTGCTAGGAAGCTGGCATCTAGTATGCTTCCCAGAATTCCTGAGAGTTGTAAGAAGAAGGGTTTTCTCTATTGAGGCTGGCATAGAAGCATCAAACTTCCAGGAAGGGGCTTCTGAAACCCAATTTGACACCTTAGAGGCTATGGGACTTGAATTGAGAACTGACAGGTGTGTGTCTGTTGTATGCTTATGAGAACAAATTCACACACAGGGCTGCCAATGATGCTACAGAACAAAGGAAAAATCAAAGACAACAAAACTAGAGTATGTAACTTTAAAACTATAAATTAAAAAATTATGTCAGAGACATAACAGATATGAGTAAATCAAAGTGTAGCATATTTTGCAAATTTATAATTAGATTACATTTTCAAAGTTACTTTCCCCTCATTCATCTGGGCCTCCTTTAGGATTAAGGTCAACACATTTCAGTTTCTTCTGTATCACTAGAAACATGAGAGACAGGAAATGAATGCTCTCAGGCAAAAGCTGTTAGCCATTCCCAATACTGGAACTCTTGGAACAGAAGTAGACATCCATCCCAAGCTAATAAACATAGCTCACTCATCCTCCCAATGCATAGGAAAAGGATGCTCACATACCCAGAACTGAGGAGGGCCCAGGGCATGTAAGAATTGATAAGACAGTTACCTCAGTTGGGAGACACAGGATAAGTAAGTGAGGTAAAAGGCCTTTCAGATAGAGTTGAGTGTGTTGAGTTGAAATGGGCAGAATGATCTGGCTGTGCAGGGGATGGGCATGTCCCTTCACTGAGAACAGTCACCTAAGGAGGTGACTTTCCAACATTAAAACATGAAAGTTATGTAACGTCAACACTGAGGAGGCCGAGGCAGGAGGCTAATGAGTATGTCAACCTAGACTGTACAGTAAAAAACAACAACAACAACACACACACACACACACACACACACACACACACACACACTCAGGGAGGGACAGAGCCCAGTGTGGGATCTGAAGAAGGGATGATCTACAGGGTGACTCTTCTAGGTATAGCACAGGGTCTTAAATGGGTTCATAGGTTTTAGTTTTAACAGCTCTAATGCAATGTAAATTCCTATGCCATATGATTCTCATTTTAAGATCATATACACGTCAGTGGTTTTAAGTGTCCAGTTTTGTTCAGCCTAGCACCAGAAACCACCATATACTTCATTTCTAGACACATTATAGACACGAGATGATGGCAGCTTGTGCCTGGTGCCTTCTGCAGTCCACTGGTATCAGAATCCATCTGTCAGGTTGTGTGCTTGGGGACTTTGTTACTTTACCTGCTAAACTGGATATATTTGCCACAGATTATTCATGGGTTGATGTGTGGAGTGCTTCCATGTTTTAGACATTACCAACAATGCTGCTCTGAACACTTGCATAAAAGTTCTACATGGAGAGAACCTTTCCTAGGAACAAAGAGTGGTAGTGTTGCTAGGTCACGTGCTTTGTTGTAGCCTTCTTATCTCCTGTATTAGTTGAACATTTTACATTTTTAGCAGCAGTGCATAAAAGTTGCAATTATTCTTTCTTCATCAATATCTGTTGAATATCTATTTGATGAAATAAATTTTAGAAGAGCATTTACATTCTCCTAACAGTATCACTACTTAAGAAAACTAACAACAAAAGCTGACTGGATATTGAGTACTCTGACCAGCTGAAGTCATTCTAGAATTCTACATGGTAGCATAGCATCAAGACAACCTAACACCATGTGCAAAATGATAACCAGAGGAGCACGTGGAATATACCTTTGCTCAAAATTTGATAAAAAAATGCATTCAAGGGACTGGAGGGATGGCCCATCAGTTAAGAGCCTTGACTGCTCTTCCAAAGCACCCAAATTCCCAGCACCCAAATGGCAGCTATTCCAGTTCCTCAGGGATCTGACACCTTCTCCTGGCCTCCTCAGGCACCAGACATGCATGTGGTACACAAATATGTACACAGGCAAAACACCTATACACATAAAATGAAAATAAAATATAAAAATCTTCAAAACTGATTCTAAGACAGGAAAAACAAAACCAACCAAACAACCAACCAAACAAACAAAAAACCCCAAAACCAAAAACCAACCAACCAAACAAACAAACAAAAACCCCAAGCCCTTGGAATGGTCAAACTCAGAAGTGGAAGACTTCCTAGCTTAAGTTCCTCATTTTATAGCTGAGTAAAGTGGGAGCCAAAGAAAATGACTTTTCCAAGGGGGAAAGCTCAGCTCAGCTCAGAATGCCTATTGGCTCCTATTTTGTGTTCTTAGAAATTCCGGCAAAGCTGTGTATGATAGTACAAGCCTGTCATTCTAGAAGGCTGAGACAGGAGGATAGTGAGTTTGAGGCTAGACTTTGCTACACTGTGTGATTCTGGCTTAAAATAAAACTCTGATGAATCAAAGAAAATAGCTGAAGGTTAAAAAAAAAAAAGTACAGCCAGTAGCTCCAATTCCTCACCCCAGCACACGCTACAGCAATTAAAACATAGCACACAGTGACTGTTGCTTCGCTTTAATCATGTGCTGCCCGGGACATGTTGATGGACATGTGTTTTGGAAAGTCAAATAAAACCACAGAGTTGCTTGTCACTGGCTCAACTTCTTTAATTTACATAGTCTCAGCTTGCCTTTGGGGAATTTACAGACCAAAGCAAACCTGTCCCCTAGAGACACTGTGGCAACAGTTCTCAGAGCAGAGTTATTCTCTTTGTTGTTACAGTCACTTATAATCAGAGAATCAGAGTGTTAGCAAAAGTCCACAGGATTTCCTGGAGACAGCAGTGGGACAAGAATCTCCCCACAAGTCTCAGGAACTACCCTTACCTGAGCGAAATACCCACATCTAGCATCTCACTGAGGCCCAAATGCCAAGAAACCCCCTCCCTCCCCCATGAACATATCTGTTCCCCATTCTCCACCCTAAGTCTGCTCCCCTGCTTTTCTTTGAAATCTGAGTAGGACATCTGTGACCTATCGGAATACACTTGCTTGTTTGCTTTCTCCTAGGTTTTCCTTAATGCAATAACGTGACATGTCAACATGGGGTGACAAGTAAATCCTCAATCAAAATAAGTTCACAACCAAACACAGGAGGGAAAAGAGAAGCCTTAGAAAAAGTGGCTGCAGAGGTCCTGACTGGAGGCCAAGGGCCAGGAAAGCATTAACGGGACACAGCCAGTTTCTCACAAAAACAAAGCAGGGCTCTTTCTTTTGACTTACACATGTTTACCGGTCTCTCAAGCTACAACATGCCTATTGTGACATAAGCATGACAACGAAAGCATCTTATGACATTCAAGTACAATGATGAGTATTTTAAACCTGTTTTCTATGCTTCAATTTTCTAATTTCTAGAATGGAAACAATACATCTATTCGCTTCTACCATAAACCTATTCTCTTTATTGTAAATAAAATAAGCTCCTCTTCATTCTCTGACCTTTAGAGGAACTTGATGCTATGGTTTTTCAGCGTTGTTTAGATTTCCATTGGGATGATAACTAAGGATTTTAAGCAGTGTCTTCTGTTTCTTTCAGTCATTTTGATTCCTCAATTGACAGTTCTCTATTAAGTCCTGTACACTGCTTTTTATTATGGTTATTTAGAGTTATTTATTGTTGGTGGTATGTCATGTAAGCCCGACAGAGTTCATTAGATGAGATTCCCTGATCAGGAGATTATTCTGTTATTGCATTTTTAAAATCGGTGGTCATTGTGTCCTTCATGGGTCAGTTCTGTTGCAACCTTTCAGAAACTGATGATGCGAAACAGTACAGTTTTTTAAAAATCGTGTAATCATTCGATTGTTAAAAATCTACTATTGCATAATCAGTAGTCACTGTATAAGGAAGTGTCCCCCATTCTCTGGGCACTGCTTCTGGTGCCGATCTCCTGCTGTGTCAGTCCCACAGCAGCCAAATGACGGATGACACCATCATTACTTACACAAACAAATACGTTAATAAATTGATAGCCCTGCTTACTTAATGTTCATAAGATGGAAACAAACTCCAGTGATTGTCAAGGAAGTAGTACTTAGATAATTAAATAATGCTACACGATTAACTCCGTGGAAGAATGGCCAGACCCCAGTCAAGAATAACAACTTCTTCATCGATTTAAATAATTAATGTAACAATGAAAAATGATTGAATAATGACATGGTGGGGCATACGTAAATCCCACATGGAGTAGTCAGATTGATCTCTTCCTGGAATAAAGATGTGTTTAAAAAATTAAATTGATAGTTACTTAGTGGGGATTTTATATTAACGCTGACAAAGTGGCACCAAAGTCCTAAACCTATCGCTGATGTAAAGATCTATTCATATAGCTAAATGATGAAGTAATGAGATGATGTTACATCAACTCCCAAAATCTGACTCCAAAAGGGACTTATGGTCCATAACATCACCTGTATTTTAAATTCGTTAATTAAATGATGAATTATCATTCAATTTCCTAGTTTAACAGCTAAGGAAGTGTAAGGAGGCCCAAACTCCAGGGATCACTGAATACATAATGACAGATGTTCATAATTAAATGAATAAACATTAAACAAGTGGGTGGTGTCAGTAATAGCTAACTGTCTTAATAAAGTGGTGATGTAGCACTTAACTGGAAGGGAAGCATGGCCAGGCTGTAGTCATGAAGAATGCCAACATCATCAAGTGTAACAATGAATCCTAAAATGTGATGATATTGCACATTAACTCCACAAGAGGGAGCTTTTGTGAAGTTAATGGAGGATTTTTTGTTTACATAACTATAGAGATATTTACATTATCTGGGGTATTAACATGAATTGTCAATTTATATACTTTAATTTTGTAATTAGATGATCTCTGGCTCCAAATTCCAGGTGTCATGGATGATGTAAACATTGTTTTATATATTTAAATAATCAAATAATGAGTTCATGTAGCATCATCCAGTTCCCTAAGGTGGCTCCAAACCAGACTCGAGAACGATGCTGTTGTGATTAATTTAAATATTTTAGCTACGTAATTCATATTTCGATGGTCTATAATAATTGCCTGCCATATCGTGGAATCACAATGCACTGATCATGGATTATCTAAAGTCCTATTTTAATAATCAAATAACAACATAATTAGAGGATGAAATGGTCTGCCATACTCGACAAAATTGGCTCTCACTTGAATCCCATATGATTATGTGAAACTCCCAGGTTCATCCCTTATTTAATCTCAGAGTTGAGTAATAAAATGTTTAAATGCTGAAATGTCATTTTGTATGCAGGGTTTTTAGAAGATAGCACATATTTAATGTTGCACGGCTGCCTCAAAAGAGATCGACTGAAATCCAATAATCACTAAATCTAATCTAACAAATGGATTATCACCTTTCTGAAGGAAGTAAACAATGGAAAACTCACCTTTTGATGTATAATTGTGAGTCTTATTATCTTTTGTTCCATAGTTTTACTTCTTAGGAGAGCGATCATCCATAAACAGAAGCCTTAGAACTGTTTATCCACAGACTATGTTCTCTGATAATTAGGTAATCTTGAATTTGGTAACCAGTAAAAGCTGTAGGCAAACTTCCAGAGATTTGGCTATGACTTGTTTAGGCAAATCAAATGCTGTCATAAATAGTTTTAGGAGATCTTTATCTTGGGTCACTGTAATGTCCCATGATAACACTTTCTTGATGATGCTCTCTGGCCCTTGGCCCATGATATCAGGATACAGAATGCAAGCAGGGTTGTCAGGCAACATTTATGAACCAACATTTTGTCACATTCTAGTGCCCCTCCGACATGCTAAAAGTAGTCTACCCACCGATGAACTAACCTTACAGCCTCACTGATTTTCTCACAAAAACAAAGCAGGGCTCTTTCTTTTGAGTTCTACATATTTACCAGTCTCTCAAGCTACCACATGCCTATAGTGACAAAAGCATGAAAACAAAAGCATCATTATGCCATTCAAGTACATTTATGAGTATTTTAGACCTGTTTTCTATGCTTCAATTTTCTCATTTCTAGATGGAAACAATAAAATTAATCACATCTAACATGATACTTTTCTCTTTATTGAAAATAAAATAAACTCCTCTTCAGTCTCTTACCTTTAGAGGAGCTTGATCCCATCTTTTCCCAGAGTTGTTTGCATTTGCATTTGGCTGATGACTAAGGATTTGGAGCCCTGTATTATGTTTATTTCAGTCATTTTGGATTCCTCAATTGATAGTTCTCTATTAAGTCCTGTACTGTGCTTTCTAATATGGTTATTTAGAGTTATTTATTGTTGATGGTGTGTCATGTTATCAGCCAGACAGAGATTCATTAGATGAGATTCCCTGATCAGGAGATTATTCAATTATTCCATTTCTAAAATCGGTGGTGACTGTGTCCTTCATGGGTCAGTTCTGTAGCAAGCTCTCAGAAACGGATGATGCGAACCAGCACAGTTATTTTAAATCGTGTAATCATTCTATTGTTAAAAATCTATGATTACGACTCGGAGTTCCTGCGGGCAAGATCCTTGACCCCCAAATCCGGGCCCCTGCCAAAGAACAAGGTCTCAGCGGGAGAGCGCCAGTTTCCAGTGAGATCCCACTACCCTGCAAAACCTTCTCAAGTTCCAGCCCAGCCCTCGTCCTCTCCTGCCGGCTATTGGCCAGAGAGAAACCTCCTAGAGAGCTTGGACCACACAGAGCTACAGACATTGAATCTTTGATCAACATAAGCCCATCGGGGAAGGACCATAGAGAGAGGGAAGAGACACCACCAACACCTACTGGAAGAAACTGTGGGAAGAAGGCAATACAAGAGAACACCTAACAACAGAATGACAAACATGTCACCAACAGAATCTAGGGAATCTACACCAACTAGAATGGAACACAACAACAAAGCAGAGGAAGCAGAAGGGTACGACTTAAAAATCACCATCATAAAAATGATAGAGGCCCTCAAAGAAGATATAAGAAAATCCCTTAAAGAAATGGAGGAAAAAACAAACAAAAAAGTGGAAGAAATGAACAAATTCCTTAAAGAAAATACAGAAAGCCAAGAAAAAACAATTAACCAGGTGAAGGAAACGGTTCAATATTTGAAAACCAAAATTGAGAAAATAAAGGCAACACAAATGGAAGGAAAGCTGGATATTGAAAAGCTGGGCAAAAAATCGGAAACCACGGGCACAAGCATAACCAATAGAATTCAAGAGATGGAAGAGAGAATCTCAGGCGCAGAAGTTAAACTAGAAGAAATAGATTCATCGACAAAAGAAAACCATAAATCAAACAAATCCTTAACACACAACATCCAGGAAATGTGGGACACCATGAAAAGGCCAAACCTAAGAATAATAGGCATAGAGGAAGGTGAGGAAGCCCAGCTCAAAGGTGCTGAAAACATATTCAACAAAATCATCGAGGAAAACTTTCCAAATCTGAAGAAGGACATGCCCATGAAAGTACAAGAAGCATACCGAACCCCAAATAGGCTGGACCAAAGAAAAAAGACCCCTCGACATATAATAATCAAAACACCTAGCATACAGAATAAAGAAAGAATATTAAGAGCAGCGAAGGAAAAAGGACAGGTAACATATAAAGGCAGACCTATCAAAATTACACCTGACTTCTCCATGGAAACTTTCAAGGCCAGAAGGTCCTGGATAGATGTTCTAAAAGTATTAAGAGAACACGGATGCCAGCCTAGGCTACTATATCCAGCAAAACTCTCAGTCAATATAGATGGAGAGAACAAGATATTCAATGACAAAACCAGATTTTCCCAATATGTATCTACAAATCCAGCCCTACAGAAAGTATTGGAAGGAAAATTCCAACCCAAGGAAGGTAACTACGCCCACAAAAATGTAGGCAACAGATAATCCAACTACACCAGAAACCTAGGGTGAAGCAGAACAAATATATTCACAATACCACTGCCAACAACAAACCTAAACCAAACAAGCATCAACAATCAATGGACCTTACTCACCCTCAACATTAATGGTCTTAACTCACCTATAAAAAGACACAGGCTAACAGAATGGATACGAAGACAGAATCCATCCTTCTGCTGTATACAAGAAACACATCTTAGCTCCAAAGATAGACATTACCTCAGGGTAAAGGGTTGGGAAAAGATTTTCCAATCAAATGGAAATAAGAAGCAAGCAGGCGTAGCTATCCTAATATCTAACAAGTTAGACTTCAAACGAAAATTAGTCAAAAGAGATGAAGATGGTCATTTCATGTTCATCTCAGGAGAAATCCATCAACACAAAGTCTCAGTTCTGAACATCTGTGCCCCTAATACAAAGTCACCCACATTCGTAAAAGAAACACTACTAAAACTCAAAGCTCATATAAAACCTCACACACTTATAGTGGGAGACTTCAATACACCACTCTCAACACTAGACAGGACCACAAATCAGAAACTCAACAAAGAAACAAAAGAATTAACAGAAGTTATGTCTCAACTGGGGTTAACAGACATCTATAGAACATTCCATCCAAAGACAAAAGAATATATCTTCTTCCCTGCTCCACATGGAACCTTCTCTAAAATCGACCACATACTAGGTGACATAACAATCCTCAACAGATACAAGAGAATAGGAATAGTCCCCTGTATATTATTGGACCACCATGATTTAAAATTGGAATTCAACATCAACACAAATAGCAGAAAACCTGCAAAATCATGGAAACTGAACAATGTGCAATTGCACCACACCTGGGTCAAAGAAGAAATAAAGAAAGAAATTAAGGAATTTCTAATATTCAACGAGAATGAGCATACAACATACCCGAACTTATGGGACACCTTGAAAGCAGTGCAACGAGGGAAGTTCCTTTGCAGTAAGTGCCCATATGAAGAAAACAGAGGATAGTAACATAAGAGAATTAACAGCCCAACTGAAAACCTTAGAACAGAGAGAATCGAATTCACCCGCAGGAGCAGACACCAGGAAATAATCAACTTGAGGGCTGAAATCAACAAAATAGAAACCAGGAAAACAATACAAAAAATCAATCCAACAAAGAGTTGGTTTTTTGAGAAAATCAACAAGATAGATAAACCTTTATCCAAATTAACGAAAAAGCAGAGACAGAACATGCAAATTAACAAAATCAGAAATGAAATGGGGAACATAACAACAGACACAGAGGAAATCCAGTCAATTTTCAGGTCATACTTCGAAAATCTGTATTCCACAAAAATTGAAAATTCAAAGGAAATGGACAAGTTTCTGGATAACTATCACTTACCAAAATTAAATCAAAAACAGACAAACAATTAAATAGACCTATAACCCGAAATGAAATAGAAGCAGTCATCGAAAGCCTTCCAACGAAAAAAAGTCCAGGGCCAGATGGATTCAGTGCAGAATTCTACCAGACATTCAAGGAAGAACTAATAGCACTACTCCTCAAACTGTTCCAGAAGATAGAAACAGAAGGTTTATTGCCAAACTCTTTTTATGAGGCCACAATAACTTTGGTACCCAAACCTCACAAAGACACAACTAAGAAAGAAAACTACAGACCAATATCCCTGATGAACATCGATGCAAAAATACTCAATAAAATAATGGCAAACCGAATTCAAAAATACATCAGAGAAATCATCCACCATGATCAAGTAGGCTTCATACCTGGATTGCAGGGATGGTTTAACATACGAAAATCTATCAATGTGATCCACCATATAAACAAACTGAAAAAGAAAAACCATTTGATTATCTCCCTAGATGCGGAAAAAGCCTTCGATAAAATTCAACACCCTTTCATGATAAAGGTATTAGAGAGGACAGTGATAACAGGAACATACCTAAACATAATAAGAGCAATATACAGCAAACCAACTGCCAACATCAAACTGAATGGAGAGAAACTTAAGCCAATTCCTCTAAAATCAGGAACAAGACAAGGCTGTCCTCTCTCTCCATATCTCTTCAATATCGTACTAGAAGTTCTAGCTAATGCTATAAGACAACAAAAAGAGATCAAGGGCATCCAAATTGGAAAGGAAGAAGTCAAACTGTCTCTATTTGCAGATGATATGATAGTTTACATAAGTGACCCAATAAACTCTACCAGGGAACTCCTACAGCTGATAAACACCTTCAGCAAACTAGCAGGATACAAGATAAACTCAAAAAAATCAATACCCCTATTTTTTTCAGATGACAAAGAGGCAGAGAAAGAAATCAGAGAAACATCACCCTTTATAATAGCCACAAGCAACATAAAGTATCTTGGTGTAACACTTACCAAACAAGTAAAAGATCTAAATAATAAGAACTTTGTGACTCTAAAGAAAGAAATTAAAGAAGATACCAGAAAATGGAAAGACCTCCCATGCTCTTGGTTAGGTAGGATAAACATAGTAAAAATGGCAATCTTACCAAAAGCAATCTACAGATTCAATGCAATCCCCATTAAAATCCCACCACAATTCTTCACCGACCTTGAAAGGATAATAATCAACTTTATATGGAAAAACAAAAGACCCAGGATAGCCAAAACAACCCTATACAATAAAAGAACTTCAGGAGGCATCACCATTCCTGACTTCAAGCTCTACTACAGAGCTATAGTTCTGAAAACAGCCTGGTATTGGCATAAAAATAGACAGGTAGACCAATGGAATCGTATTGAAAATCCTGATATTAATCCACGCACCTATGAACACCTGATTTTCGACAAAACAGCTAAAATTATACAATGGGGCAAAGACAGCATCTTCAACAAATGGTGCTGGCACAATTGGATGAGGGTGTGTAGAAGACTGCAGATAGACCCTTGTCTGTCGCCATGCACAAAACTCAAGTCCAAATGGATCAAAGACCTCAACATCAATCCAGCCACATTGAACCTCTTAGAAGAGAAAGTACGAGGTACCCTTGAACAAATTGGTATAGGAGACCGCTTCTTGAACATAACTCCAGGGGCACAGACACTGAAAGAAACAATTAATAAATGGGACCTCTTCAAACTTAGAAGCTTCTGTAAGGCAAAGGACACAGTTGACATGACCAAACGGCAGCCCACTGACTGGGAAAAGATTTTCACTAATCCTATATCCGACAAAGGGCTGATCTCCAAAATATACAAAGAACTCAAGAAACTAGTCAACAAAACACCAAATAACCCTATTAAAAAATGGGGTACAGAACTGAAGAAAGAATTCTCAATGGAGGAAATCAAAAAGGCTGAAAGACACTTAAGAAAATGCTCCACATCCTTAGCTATCAGGGAAATGCAAATCAAAACAACTTTGAGATACCATCTTACCCCTGCCAGAATGGCTAAAATTAGAAACACCAGTGATGACTTATGTTGGAGAGGATGTGGAGAAAGTGGAACACTCCTCCACTGCTGGTGGGAGTGCAAACTCATACAGACATTTTGGAGATCAGTATGGCGGTTCCTCAGGAAAATGGGAATTAGTTTACCACAGTACCCGGCAATCCCCCTCTTAGGCATATACCCAAAGGATTCACATCAATGCAACAAAGACATCTGTTCAACTATGTTCATAGCAGCACTATTTGTAATAGCAAGAACCTGGAAGCAACCTAGATGCCCTTCAATTGAAGAATGGTTAATGAAGATGTGGCACATCTACACAATGGAATACTACTCTGCAGAAAAAAATAATGGTATCTTGAAATTCGCAGGCAAGTGGATGGCACTTGAAGAAACCATCCTGAATGAGGTAACCCAGTCACAAAAAGAGAAACACAGTATGTACTTACTCATATATGGATTTTAGAACTAGATCAAATGATCACCAGCCTATAATTCACATCACCAGAGGAACTAGGATACAAGTTGTATTCTAAGAGATTCATATAAAGTCCCTCACAGAACTGGGAAGGGACAAGTCCCCCAGACCTCAGGTAAAGTGGGGGAAGACAGCTAATGGAGAGAGAAGTAGGAGAAAATGAGAGGGAGGAAAGGAAGTCATGTGCGACCAGGAGGATTGAGCCTGGTTAGGAATGGAAAATAGGAAAGAGAGAGAGACAGAGACAGAGACAGAGACAGAGAGAGAGAACATAAAAGAGGGAACCAATATTGGTTTGAAGATAAAGTTGAACACAAAGAAATGTCGAGGGAACTACAAGACTGCTCCCAACTAACAATCTTAGCTTCCGTGGAAAGGCTATCATAAATGCCCTTCCTGGAGAGTGAGATCAACAACTAACTTCTCCATGGAGTCCTCAACTAATGCCTGTTGAAAACAGGAGCAAACACCCATACATAAACACTGAGCCGAACTAGAACCCAGAAGCAGATGGAGAGGACAAGACCATGCGGTAGAAGTACATAGAGACAGCTTACCTGAACAAGGAGGAGCTAAGGGCCACTAGACTGATAGCTGGGAAGCCAACAGGGGACTGACTCGGACCCCCCTGAATATGGGTCTCAGCCAGAAGGTCTGAGCAGTCTAAGAGACCTCAGACAGTGGAGCCAGGATGTATCCCTGGTGCACAAAAGGACTTTGCAAACATATCCCCCATGGAGGGATAACTGCCTTATTCTAGAGATAGGAGAGAAGCCCTAGTCCCTACTTCACAGGACCTGTCAGATCTACATGACCCCAACTGGATGGCATTCCCCTACATATGGTATTGTGGTGGAGGGTTGGGAGGGGAGGGTTTTTAGAGAGCATGGGAGAGGACAGAGAGGGCAAAAGGAAGGGAAGAAGGGAGGGAGGGCTGGAGGGGAGGGAGGGAGGGAGGGAGGGAGTGGGAACTGGGATCGACATGTAAAATAATAAATTAAAAAAAAAAAAAAAAAAACGCTTTGACTCCAAAGTTAAGTTGAAGAACAAGTTACTGGGGAAAAGTATTTCTATATTTGTTTCCACAGAAAATGAAAAGATGTGGATTCCTTACAGACTAATGTGGTTTGATCACAACAGACCACCTGAAACAGAGTACAAGCTGATCCTACATTCCAAACAGCTGGACAAAACAGCCCTACAGACTACAGCTAGGATATCTGAATCTTCTTTGAATCCCCCTTTACAGCGCCCTTACCAGCAGGAAGTAGTTTGGAAAGAACGACGCCCAAATTCCCAAATATTGTGTATAAATGTTTGTTTTCATTTAATTGGACTTTGTTATATAAAATTAAATAAAAAAAATAAAAAAAATCTACGATTACATAATCAGTTATCACTGGATAATGTAGTGTCCTTCATTCTCTGGGCACTGCTTCTGGTACCGGTCTCCTGCTGTGTCAATCGCACAGCACTCAAATGACGGTTGACACCATCATTACTTATGCAATCAAATAAGTTAATAATTGGATAGACCTGCATACTTAACTTTCATATGATGGAATGAAACTCCAGTAATTTTCAAGGAAGTAGTACTTAGATAAGTAAATAATGCCACGCGATTAACTCCCAGGGAGGAAGAGCTAGACTCCAGTCATGAAGAACAACATCTTCATCGATTTAAATAATTAATATATAATGAAAGATTATTGAATAATGACATGGTGGTGCATACTTAAATCCCACATGGTGTAGTCAGACCGATCTCTTCCTGGAATAATGATGTATTTAAAAATTTAAAAAGATAATCAATTAGTTGGAATTTTATATTAACACTTACGAGGTGGCACCAAAGTCCTAAACCTATCGCTGATGAAATGATTTATTTACATAGCTAAATGATGAAGTAATGAGATGATGTTGCAACATCAACTCCCCAAATCTGACTACAAAAGGCACTTATGGTCCATAACATTACCTTTATTTTAAATACATTAATTAAATGATCACCACCAAGGTGAAGATGTGGAGGAAGAACAGGGAGCAAACACCCAGAAAACCATGCCTGCTTCGGTGAAGTCCTTGTATTTCTCGGAGGGCACCATGGAATCTTCTGGACTCAATCATCCAGCAACACGTGTATCTGGGTGATTCATTGATTATTCAGAAACTGCCGTTTCCATTTCTACAACCTTCCCAACCTGGTCCCTGACAGGCATTTTCATCCTAATCGTAATCGATGATGCCACTGTCTGCCGTTCAATTAATTTAAACAATTAAATAAGTCAGTAATAGCTAACCATCACAATAGAGAGGTGAGGTAGCATTTAACTGGCAGGGAAGCATGTCCAGATTCCAATCATGAAGGATGTCATCATCATCAATTGAAAAAATTAATCATAAAATGTGATGACATTGCATATTAACTCCCAAGAGGGAGCTTCACAGAACTCTTCATGGAGTAGAGGGTTATTGGTTTACATAATTATACAACTAATTAGAAATAATCAAATAAAGAATTGATGTAACATCATCCACTTTCATAAGGTGGCTCCAAACCAGACTCGTGAACAATGCTTGTCATCATTAATTTAATTACTTAATTAACTTAATTATATAATTAATATTTAGATGGTCTAAAATATGTGACTCCCACATCGTGGAACAATAATCCACTGATCATGGATTATCTAATGTCCTATTTTAATAACTAAATAATAACATGATCAGAAAAGGATATGGTCTGCCATACTCGACACAAGTTGTGTCTCACCTGCCTCCCACAAGACTGTGTGAAACTCCCCGGTTCATCCCTTATTTAATCGCAGACTTGAGAAGTAAAACGTGTAAATGCTGAAATGTCATTGTGTATGCAGGGTTTTAGAAGATACCCCATATTTGATGTGGGACAGCTGCCTCAGGGGAGATGAACTGCATTCCAATAATCACTAAGTCTACTCTAACAAATGGATTATCACCTTCCTGAAAGAATTTAACAACGGAAAACTCAACTTTTGATGAATAATTGTGAGTCTTATTATCTTATAATCCATAGTTTTACTTCTTAGGAGAGAGAGCTTTCATAAACACGAGACTTTGAACTGTTTCTCCACCAGCTATGTTCTCTGATATTAGGTAATCTTGAATTGGGTAACCAGTAATAGCTGTAGGCCAATTTCCAGACATTATTCTATGACTTGCTTAGGGGAATCAAATGCTGTAATCAACAGTTTTAGGAGATAGTTACCTTGGGAGATTGTAATGTCCCACAGTTTATTGAAGCTGCTCTCTGGTCCTTGGCCCATGATACCAGGAGGCAAGCAGGGTTGCCAGGCAACATTTATGATCCAACATTCTGTCCCATTCTAGTGCCCCTCCCACGAGCTAAAGTTACATACCCACCAATGGACTAACCTTACAGCCTCACTGATTTCCTCACAAAAACAAAGCAGGGCTCTTCTTTTGAGTTATACATATTTACCAGTCTCTCAAGCTCACAACATGCCTATAGTGATAGGAGCATGAAAATGAAAGCATCATTCTGCCATTCAAGTACATTGATGAGTATTTAAACCTATGTTCTATGCTTCAATTTTCTCATTTCCAGGATGGAAACAGTACCATTAATCGCCTCTACCATAATCCTTTTCTATTTACTGAAATGAAAATGAACTTCTCTTCATTCCCCTACCTTTAGAACAGCTTGTTCACATGGTTTTTCAGAGTTGTTTTGATTTACATTTGGCTGATGACTAAGGATTTTGAGCACTGTCTTACGTTTCTTTCAGTCATTTTTGATTCCTCAATTGATAATTCTCTCTTAAGGTCTGTACCCCACTTTATGATATGGATATTTAGAGTTAGTTAGTGTTGGTGGTGTGTCATGTTTTCAGCCGAACAGAGTACATTAGATAAGATTCTCTGATCATGAGATTATTAAGTTACTCGATTTTTTAAACTGGAGTTGAGTGTGTCCTTCTTGGGTCAGTATTGTTGCAACCTCTCAGAAACTGTTGATGCGAAACAATAAAGTTTTTTAAATCGTTTAATCACTCGAACATTAAAAATCTATTATGTAATCAGTAATCACTGGATATCCCAGTGTCCCTCATTCTCTGGGCACTGCTTCTGGGACCAATCTCCTGCTGTGTCAATCACACAGCAGTCCAACCTATAATTGTTGGCGCCATCATTATTTATATAATCAAATCAGTAAATCATTGGATACTTCTGCACACTTAACTTTCTTAAGACGGAACCAAACTCCAGTGACTGTCATGGGAGTAATACTTAGATAAGTAAATAATGCCACACGATTAACTCGCAGGGAGGAATGACCAGACCTCAGTCATGAAGGACCACATCTTCATCGATTTAAACAATTATTATATATTGAAAAATTATTGAATAATGACATGGTGGTGCATACTTAAATTTCACATGGAGGAGTCAGACTGACCTCTTCCTGGAATAAATTGACAATGAGAATCAGTGGGTGTTTATAATAACAGTGACAAGATGGCACCAAAGTAGTAAATCTATGGCTGATGTAATGATCTATTTAAATAGCTACATAATCAAGTAATGAGATGATGTTACATCATCAAGCCCCCCAACATCTGACTCCAAAAGGGACGTATGGTCCATAACACCATCTTTATTTCAAATACGTTAAATAAATGATGAATTTTTATTTCATTTCTTATTTTACAGTTCAATAAGTAAGTGTATTAGATGATGTGATGGTCTGGCATGATTGACTTCCATAAGGAGGCTCAAATCTACAGTGATCCCTGAATACATAATGATAGATTTTCATAATTAAATGAATAAAAATTCAACAAGGGGATGGTGTTTTATACGTGACTCCTACAAGATTGCTCAGAACTGAAGAGGTCATTGAGTTTTTAATCATAGACTTGAAAAAATAAGTGAATGAATAATGAGATAATTTCTCATAAGTCACCCCTAGAGAGTTAACAAAATGATATCAACATTGATTTAAATAAATAAATAATGAAATCCCAAGAGACAATTAACACCACCAAGGTGGGTCCAGACTCCACTCTTCCTGGACTAGAAAAAGACAGATTTGAAGAATGAAATAACCAGATAGTTAGATCGTCTGTCACACTTGATTCACACAAGGTGGCACCAAACTTCAGGGTTCATAGATTATATAATGAAACAATTTAATAATTACATCTTTACATATGTAAGTAGTGGAACTTTTTGTATCATAAATCCCTGGATAGACATGGCAGACATGATAAAGTATGCTGTCATCACAGAATTTGATTTTTAATAATTCCATAAGTTAATGATCAGATATTCATACTGTCTTGAGTAGAAGAAGACAGACTTGAATAATGAAACAATCAGATAGTTAGATCGTCTGTCTCACTTGAGTCACACAAGGTGTCCCCAAACTTCATGGTTAACATTTTCTATCAAGAAACAATTCAAAAATTACATGTTTAAATATGTAAGTAGTTGAACATTTTTGTATCATCAATTCCTGGGCAGACATGGCAGACATGATAAAGTATGCTGTCAGCACAGATTTTTAAAATTCCATAAGTTAATGATCAGATACTTATACTTTCTTGCCTGATGTATTATGTTGGTCTGACATCATCACCAGTGCCTGAATCTCTGTTGTGCTGAGGCAGGACCTGAGATGATGGGCCCATACCTGGCATAGCAGTAGAAGCTAAAATTTTCATATCAGCTGAAAATATGTTTGCAGCAGAAGTCTTTGAACTGTTTCTCCACAGACTGTATATATTCTCTGATAATAGGTAATCTTTAATTGGGTAACCAGTAATAGCTGTAGGCAAACTTCCAGAGATTTGGCTATGACTTGGTTAGCGGAATCAAATGCTGTCATCAAAAGTTTTTGGAATATGTCATCTTCAGAGATTGTAACGTCCCATGATAATACAACAGCGAAGCTGCTCTCTGGTTCTTGACCCATGATACCAGGATATTGAATGTAAGTAGGGTTGCCAGGCAACATTTATGATCCAACATTCTGTCACATTCTAGTGCACCTCCCATATGCTAAATATCTCAAGAATTTGACATGAATTTCAGGAATGAAACCACAATCCAATGGTCCTATCACCCAGACATCTCTCAGGAAAAAGATGTATCATCTTGTTTGTGAGATGGCACCTGCATTTCTATCATGGTTGTTTTTGGGGACTCTGACATCCAGGTAAAAAGCACCCTCAGGTATCTTGACCTCAGCAGGATGACACAGTAAAAACATCATCTTTTGTGACCTAAAATGTTTCTCTTGATTTTTAATATTCTGGGAAGCCTTCAATATGTGAAAGAAGAGAATCATTTCAGTCTGCATTTAGTAATGGTCTGTGCTAGCTCTGCACATTGTGGGGAGGAAGAAAGAGAGATTAAACCTTTATACTGTAGGAAGAAACCTGTGTCATCTATTGGTGACATGGATAAGCGACAATAAATTTTGTGTCTAACTGTCGCCTTTCAGTCCAGCACTCAGGAAATAGACACAAGTGGACATCTGTGAGTTTGAGGACATCCTGCTCTACAGAGTAAGTTCCAGGACAGCAAGGCCACAAACAGAAATTCTGTGTCAAACTCCAAAATAAATAAATATATGAATAAATAAATAAATAAATAAATATTAAACAATTAATTGGAAAAATCTACTAGAAAACATCAACAAGACTAATATTAATAATTAGGAAGGAATTGGCCAGTGCAGTTTACTGATCAAGTCCCAGGACAGCAGGAAACACAGGGAAACTTTGCGGCGCCTTCACAGCTGTAGAAGCCCGAGAAACTGTGGAGGATGTTGAGGTTAATAACACAGCACTCTTCATATTAAGAAGGCTTTATATTATATATCTTACTTTACTAGGCTAGCTTATATATCCTGGCACCAGATGGAGGTAGGGGAAGCAAAAAAAGGGTGCTTAGTCATCTCAGGTTCCAAGGACCTGTTAGGGTGCTTTCAAGGCTGAAGGAGCCAATAGAGCATTAGCATTTTGCATTAGACAGCATGTCTCCTGTTATCTAGCTGTTACAGCTGGAGGTTAATGTAAGATTTGAGAAAAGCTATGGAAGGGAGGGCTCAGGAAACTTTTAGGCCCCACCTGGAGAGGTGTCAATGAAAATGCAAATGAGACCTTGTCAACAATTAAGAATAAGCCTCAGGGAACTGCAGACCCTGTTAGCCCCACCTAGAAAGGTGTCAGTGAAAATGTAAATGAGACCTGGTCACCTGTAAGGTGTACAGGTTTTCTGCCTGCCTCCGCTGGTCTTGTCCCACCACCGAGATAGCCCCAAATAATTCACACCGAGACTCTGTATTTGACATAATCTGTTGGCCCATTACTAGTTTCTTATTGGCTAGCTCTGTCTTAATTATTAACCCATTTCTATGTATTTCCACGTGATCTTACCGAGAGTGGAGGAATGGCAGTTCTGTTCTCTCCAGGCTCTCCATCCTGACCCGCCTTCCTACTTCCTATTTCCTCCTTGTCTCCTTGTCCCTCCTATCTTCCTTTCCTATTGGCCAACAGTGTTTTATTCATTAACCAGTATGAGAAACATATACAGAATGACATCTCCCATCATCTCCTCTTTTCTGTCTAAATAAAAAGAAGGGTTTTAGCCTTAACATAGCAAAATATGTCACACAACAGTTATCAAGTAAGAATCACAGTTAACAATATTTAGTCCATTAACATTTAGTAAGATTTGAATAAAATATTCTATCATCTATTTTATCTTGTGAGTCTAAAGTCCTATATCATTGAATACTAACTAAGGAAAACAATAACCATAACTATCTGTCTTCAACTCCTTCAAAGACCACAGAAGGATAGTATATAAACTCTAGAAATGACATAGACATCTCACTGTCTGGCCAGTCACCTGAAGTTCTTCTGTAATCTTCCATCTTCAGCCCATATGCCATAGTGTGTCTGGCAGACTCTTCAGCAAAGTAGAAAACTTTAAACTGTCTTCTTGTACTGGCAGTTTGTCAGTCATTTTTCTCTGTGTCCTGTAGACTGTCTGGCAGACTCTTCCATGAAGCAGGAACTCTATAACAATATCCATCTTGAATCAGCAGTCACTTTTCTGTGGGTCCTGCACGTCGAATTTATACAGCATAAAGTCAAACAGTCCAGACAAGAGCAGTATCTTGTCCAAATGACTAGTCTTGCTATATTAGAAGTAAACTCCCTAACGAGTTTCTTCAATGTTTATCTTCATCTTCCTTTTTGACTCGGGTGGTGTTGCCAGGAGCATTTATGTCTCAATGTCAAGAAAAACCCTAAATCATTTTAATTGCCATATTCTGTAGGTCTTTGAAAGGTTTGAAGAATTCCTATCCATCTCAAATACATCTGTATATCTAGAAATCTTAACTAACTTAACTATAATATCTGACTATCATAGGTACTATCTATGATCTGTTCTCAAATACATCTATATATATCTAGAAAACCTAACTCACCTAGCTATAACTTTTTAGCTAGGTAACTATCTAAAATCGGTACTAAATTACACATTACATATCTAAATGAGTTATATAAACACAATTTCTAAACAAGAGGAGACATATACTTAATTACAAAATTGACCTTAAGTTTATATTAATAAATGAAAATCCATTTGAAAATAAAGAATTCATAGCTATACCATAATTCCCTTTTTACCTTTAAAAAGAGATGGGTTGTGATCATTAACCATTTATAACCACGTCCATTTAAATGAAAACAAACACTTATAGAAAATATTTGGGAATTTGGGCATCGTTCTTTCCAAACTACTTCCTGCTGATAGGGGGCGCTGTCACGGGGATCCTAAGAAGATGTAGAAATCCTGGCTGTAGCCTGCAAGGATTCTGTGTCCACCTGTTTTGAATGTAGGATCACCTGGTACTCTTTTTCAGGGGGTCTGGCTTGCTCAAACCACATTAGTCTGGAAGAAATCCACAGCTTTTTATTTTCTGTGGAAATAAAAATAGAAATCCTTTTCCCCAGTAACTTGTCCTTGAACTTAAATTTTGGAGTCAAAGCATTTTTAAAATATATAAATTGAATTAATTCAGCAGCATTTGTTTTAACAGTTGTTTCCTCAGCAGTCAAACAATACAAAGACAATATAATGTCATACAGTATACAGATTCTCTCTGAGCTTTTCATCTTTACGTAACTTTATTATTACTCCGTTTCTTTTACTTTTTATTTTTTATTTCTTGAGACAGGGTTTCTCTGTGTAACTCTTATCTGTCCTGGAATTCACTCTGCATACAAGGTTTACTTTGAAATCACAGAGATCTGCTTGCCTCTGTCTCCTGAGTGCTGGGATTAAAGGCGTGTGCCACCACACCCAGCTCCCCACTCTCTTTTTAAAATCATTTTATTTCTTTTCTCTCCCAAGCCTACATATCTTTTAAAATATACACTGTAAACCTTTAGAGATTTTTCTTAATATGAATCTGTCTTTACTGTAAATCTTTAACTTTTTCTGGCCACGAGTCTTTTATCAGGTAAACAACAACACTGCTAAAATGAAAGTCTTTGTTGTTTCTGCCAGGGTTTATAAAAGATGGCAACGGCTATTTTACCGCCAGCACTAAAAGCTGTGCTCACTGCCTTGGTCTGCATGCTGCCAGCTTGGAGATGTGATCACTGCCATTGCTAGCTCTGATACACACCAGTGAATTTTTAGCAGTGCTTTTTTAAACCCGTGCAGTTTTTTGCCGAGTCTGGAATCTTCCCTTTAGAGGAGCCGCACAATCTGCTTGTCTCTCACAAGAGAAAAATGCTGCTACCAAGAAACCTTGCTTGTCTCTGTTCTTTTGTTTTAAAACCCTTTTTTAAGCTTCTGTTAAATTTTAAGTGGAAGTTCTTATTAGCCATGTGGGCACCATTTGTAATGAGTATGGGATTTTCCGCCCAACGCCTGGTCTTGTCCTGCAGCGGTGCCAGCCCCAAATAATGCACACAGAGACTCTGTATTTGATATAATCTGTTGGCCCATTACTAGTTTCTTATCAGCTAGCTCTGTCTTAATTATTAACCCATTTTTATGTATTTCCACTTGGTCTTACTGAAAGCGGAGTAATGGCAGTTCTGTTCTCTCCAGGCTCTCCATCCTGACCCTACTTCCTACTTCCTATTTCATCCTTGTCTCCTAGTCCCTCCTACCTTCCTTTCCTATTGGCCAACAGTGCTTTATTCATTAACCTGTATTAGAAACATATACAGAATGTCATCTCCCATCAGTCAGCTAATGAAATCTTTATAGGTCAAAGAAGAAAGTTTACAAAAAATTTTGGACTTATGTTACATCCTAAAGAAATTGGGCCTCAAAGATTAAAAATTAGAAAAGATAGCTTATGATCATTGAATGATTTTCAGAAGTTATTAGGATATATTAAAATGGTTATGTCCTTTTTTTAAAAAGCACATACTCGTGATTTGAAACCTTTAAGCAATATCCTGAAAGGATATAGTGATCCCAATTCACCTAAACAGCTAACTGAAGAGAATAGAAAATTTCTCTTACAATCAGAGAATACAATCCAGCATCAGCAGATATGCTATATTGACTATGCAAAACCATGCAAGGCTTATGTACTTCCACACAGCATAGTCTGAATTCTTTCTGTCTTATGGCAAAGGGGACCATTGTTATGGTTGCATTTACCTTTTTCCTCAGTCAAAGTGTTAAATCCTTATTTTAAAGCAGTAGCTTGTACGATACAAAATTCTGTCTAAGAGATATTTGGGTAGAGAACCAAGCATAATACATGTTCCCTATACCAAATAGTAAGTTAATGGTTAGTTCAAAACCTTTACAACCAGCAATTAACAGGCAAAATAATGTTTACTTAGATGGTAAGTGGTTACCTCCCCTTTTCTGACAGTGGGCTCAGGTGTCAGCCCTGGCACTACTGACTTAAGGACTTAATTTTCTTTTATCATTAGAAATTTTCTTCTCTGTATAGATTTAGGGCCTAAGTTTTCAAGCTTTTATTAATTATAATTTTTGATCCATCAGCTTTTTGTCAGTTTTTGGAAAAATTTGATAATCAGTTTATAGACGTTACAATTTGTACTAATACATCCTTTTCTATTCCCTAAAATTGTAAAGAGTAATCCTGTTTTTAAAAAATGCTATGTTAGTTTCTCCTGATGGTTTTTCTGATGGAAAAGCAGCTTATGTTATTTATTGGTGGGAAAAGAATATGTAGTACAGACAGATCCAGCTTCAGCTCAGATAGTTGAGTTACAAGCTGTTGCAATAGTTTTTCCGCTTCTAATGAATGATTCGTTTAACTTATATACTGATAGTCATTATATTTTCAGATTTCTTCAAGTTATAGAGACGGTTTCATAAATTGAAACTAATAATCAGGTTAAATTACTGTTTGAGCAAATTCAAAGTGCCATTCAACAAAGAAAGGCACCTTGCTTTGTAGGTCATATAAGAGCTCATTCAAACTTCCCGGTCTACTGGTAAAAGTAATGAGTCAGCTGATAGTCCCTTTATCTCAGGTAGAATTAGCTCAGCAGTCACACAGCTTTCATCATCAAAATAGTAATAGTATAAGGAAACAGTTTGGCTTAAGTAGAGAGATGCTGAAGGACATTCAGGTTACTTCCAGGCCTATGTCCTGGCTGGCCTCTCCCCTAAATTGTGGGCATGGGGCCTCTTGCAAGAGATGGGAGTTGTTCTTATTACCCAAACCCTTACCCAAGGCACTCTGCCAAGAGACAAAGCTCTCCAAATGATATGTAAAATGGGCTGGGACAAACGACAAGGGACAGGTAAGCTGGAGCAAGGAAAAGTTCTCTCTGTGGCCACACTCCCATTAGACACTCAAGGTGATAGAAAAGGATTTAGCCATTTTAAGGAGGGTTGCTCTTGCACTGCCAGACCCCATTCCCATTGCATGGATTTCTGACATCCAATGTGGATGGAACAATGACTCTGAACCGCAGAAAAACTTCTTGTGGCTTCCCATCTAGTTAAAGAACTACTCGAGGCAAGACATGTGATCCCCTCCACCTCTCCCTGAAATTCCCCTATATTTGTGATTGAAAAGGCTTCAGGAACATGCATGTGATGTGTGCCCACAATATTTACCAGTAACTAATACAGGAGTAAATCCTCAGCCCTGCTTCCTAATCATTTATGCCAAATGGATGTTATTCATATTGCAAAATTTGGCAGATTAAATTATGTTCATGTGACAGTCGATACATATTCAGGCTTCTTAATGGCCACCGTACAAACTGGAGAAGCCATTAAGCATGTGATAAGTCACTGTTTAAAATGTTTTGCTTACATGGGAGTTCCAAAAAATTATAAAGACAGACAATGGTCCTGGATATACTGGTAAAGCATTTCAACATTTTGTGCCCAATAAAAAATTAAACATATAACGCACTCCTTATAATACTCAAGAACAAAGAATTGTGCAGTATCCTAATAGCTCCTTAAAAATGCTACTTATTAGGAAAAGGGATTCATGTCCCAAGTCTCCACATGATACATTAAATCATGCACTCTTCATTTTAAATTTTCTAATGTGGATACCTATGAGCAATCTGTGGCAGACAAATTCTGATATGATGGAACTCAAGAGACATTTACTGAAGTCAAATGGAAAGATCCATGCACAAGACTATGGAAAGAACCCAACCCTGTCATAATATGGGGTTGAGAGGGGTCAAGGTCATGTTTGTGTTTTCTGGCAGGAAGAAAATGAGGCCCAGTAACTGCCAGTCTATTTGGTGAGATGCATGGAACAGAGGAAAACTGGCCCTTAGACCTTGAAGCATAAATACTCTCTCTCTCTCTCTCTCTCTCTCTCTCTCTCTCTCTCTCTCTCTCTCTCCTCTCTAGAACAGAAATTCTCTAGAACAGACAAGGCTTAAACCTATTGTATTTACAACAAGGAGGAATTTGTGCAGCACTCAAAGAGGAATGTTGCTTTTATGCTTGTAAGATTGGCTTAGTGAAAGACAGCTTAGATAGAGTACAGAAAAGTCTTGAGGGATGTAAATGACAGTGGGAACAGGCCAAGTCCTGGTATAAATTTGGTTTTCCACCTTCCCTTGTTTTTCTACCTTGCTTCCTTCTTTCCTGGGACAATTTGTGGGATTATTGATGACTTTTGGGCCCAGGGCATTCCAAAATTACCTTGATTGATCAAAACTCAAATTGTTTCCATGATTGAAAAACCTATTTCTTTACACTACCATCAGCTTTTGGAAAAGGATAAGAGCTCCTCTGAGGAACTTGTTTAGGATGGTGACAATGACAGTTCTGATCCCCCTAGACAATGACTTGATTTCACAGAACTCAAACAGCAGCGGACATGGTTCCCTCAAATATGGAGATTTCAATGACAGGAATATCATTGTGTTACAAATCGGATGCAGGCCCTCCTATTTGGCTGTATGTCCCTCAATGACATGAGTATCAAAGGACACTATCTCAGGAGCCCACTCCTCTTGCCTGAGTTTCTTGCCTGATTTTTGACCATGTACTTGAGTGATGAAGGCAGATGCACCCTATGTAGCCTAAGTCAGAGGTCCTACCCATTCATCTCATAGTAACAAGCCCATCCCCAGTGTCCCGATTGTGGGAGCCAACCACATAGCCTAAGACAGACCCTCTAGAAAAAATAACAAAATAGAGGGAGATGTTGGGCGCTGCACTTGAGTCACAGCCAGCATTGAGTCACATCGTGTTTTAAAATTACTTATATCTTAAAACTCTAATGGAGCCTTATCTTGGTAAAACAGAAAATTGCTTAACAAGCAGTCTGTTCCACTCACCCCAGGAACTGAGATGAACCAGACTCCAGGAACTGAGATAAGCAGACGTTTATGGTCTGATATTTATAACCTGGGACGATTACCAGAGCCCCAGATTCGGAACAGTTACCCCTTCTACAATACCTCCCGGCTTTGCTTTAAAAACTCCTCTTTGTTGAGTTAACGGGCACCCAGACTGATACCTGGGAAGCCAGTATGGGACTGACTCAGGCCCCCCTGAATATGGGTCTCAACCAGAAAGACTGAGCAGTCTGAGGGACCTCAGACAGTGGAACTAGGATGTATCCCTGGTGCACAAAAGGACCTTGGGAACACATCCCCCATGAAGGGATAACTGCCTTAACCTAGAGACAAGAGAGAAGCCCTAGTCCCTACTTCAAATGACCTGTCAGATCTACATGATCCCAATTGGATGGCATTTCCCTACATATGGAATTGGAGTGCTGCTTAGGGTTGATGTGAGAAGGCAGAGAGGGTAAAAGAGAGAGAGGGTACGAGGGAGGGAGAGGGAACTGGGATCGACATGTAAAACAATAAATTAAAAAACAAAGTCTTTGACTCCAAAATTTAAGTTCAAGGACAAGTTACTGGGGAAAAGGATTTCTATTTTTATTTCCACAGAAAATGAAAAGCTGTGGAGTCCTTCCAGACTAATGTGGTTTGTTCAAGCCAGACCGCCAGAAACAGAGTACCTGGTGATTCTACATTCAAAACAGCTGGACAAAACAGCCTTGCAGACTACAGCCAGGATTTCTGCATCATCTTAGAATCCCCCATTACACCGCTCCTTACCAGCAGGAACTAGTTTGGAAAGAACGACGCCCAAATTCCAAAATATTGTCTATAAAAGTGTGTTTTCTTTTAAATGGACTTGGTTACAAAAAAAATTTAAAGTTAGACCTTGACAAACATTGCCTGGTCTCATTCCTTCTTTCTCTCCCATTATTTTCAGGTTCTATCCCACCTTGATCCACAAATAACTATGTCCTGCTGGTTGGGGCAAGAGCTGTTAGCATTAGACAGCAAAAATGTTTAAACTATTTTTGTTTTAACTCTATTCTTGAAATAAAACTTAGGTTTATAACAGGAATCCCAGATAGAACTTCTTTTTAACAGGTACATATACTTTTCTTGAGAGAAATAAATGGAATTTTAAACAACCTAGTATGGTAAAATTTTTAACTCAAATTACTAATTTTAAATTTAGTATTTGTAGATATGAGAGCCCACAGCAGTTTACATCTTCCTCTGATCCTTCTTTGACTTTTCTTTGAACCTCTCTATCTACATTACCTTTATTCTCTTTCTTTGATTTTTTTTTCAGACACCCCTATCATAGAGAAATCTCTCCTTTTCTCTTTTCCTTTTTTCTTATCAGTGACTCTTATTCAGAGGTGCTGAAGTGAACATCTTGTTTATTTATTTAAATCCTGACTGTATCTTCTTACTATGGCGCCTTCCCCTGAGTCTGTCTGCACCCTCTGCTCTCTTAACTGTTGCCTCCTTTTATGAGTTATGTGGGGTACACCAGCTCTGATGTTATTTTCATATATATATATATATATATATATATATATATATATATATATATTAATCTCATTTCGACTATTCTGGATCTGGCCAATCCTTTGTCCTGTTCTCCCTTTTATTGTCCAGAAAAGTCGAGTTTTTTTGTAACACCTGAACCTGCTTCTCATGTTTGTGGTACTGCTTTGGTGAGTTGTGTGGACCTATAAATCTGCAGCCCCATTTGACCTGTCTACTGGACCACTGTTATCTTATTATGTCTTCTTTGCTTCACACTGATTGTACCAAGTCTGCACATAGACGTCACATCAAGTTACCATTTATTTTGTTAGTTTTATTTTTTAAGTTGACATAACAATCTTCACCAAAGTTCTTCTCCCCAATACCCCTTCATCCTCCACCACACCACCTTCACCCCCATCCCTGTATCTGCATGCTGCTCTGTGGAACCTCCAGTCACACTCACTGCCACCTGAAGAGAGTAGGGATGGGCCAGGTTCAGCTTCAATCATTTGCCTCTATCTCTCCTCTGACTTCCTACTAGCTGGCCCAATGCATCTAGGCCATCAGTGACCCAGCATTGCTCCTGGATGAGCATGGCTTAGGACTTCTGTACCAGGAGGAGCCGGGTGCTGTTCACTCTGGTGTTCTGCATTACCACCAGCCTGTAATTTCCTGGCCAGGCAGTTGATGTGGCCAAATAATTTGTTTTTACATAAGGAAGGAGGAGGTAAGTCCTATGTTAAATTTTGTCTGAGGTAGCATCCATAGGGGAGAGACAATGGAAAACTATATCACATAAATCAACATCACAGACAGAGGACCCAACACAGGGACTTACATACACTGAGTCCTCTCAGATTCAGATGGACGGACTCCCCCATTTACAAAGGAAGGTCTGTAATGTCAAACATGGCACATATGAGAGGTGGCCTATCCATTAGGATGACTCAGTCCTTGACCAAGTCTTCACACTCAAATATCAGGTTGATCAAACCCTCTGATATATCCCCACTCAGATAAGATTTTGTGGTGTCCCCCAAATTCTCCAGGGGTGACCCCTTTGGTGCATCCACTGAGGTGCTATTAACCTGTGTACAGATTGAGATGTCCACTGCTGGACAAGAAAAAAAAAAAAACATTTTTTGACAGACAGACATTCAAGCACATTAATTGATGGACTTAGAACTAACACCCTGGCCATGAGCACAATCTTTCAGGGTCAAGGACCCTGGGTGGCTGGGGGAAATCCTGGTTGAGCCCCCAACTTTGTACCTCCCAGGTTTCTTCAATGTCCAGTGAAGTAATTCTCAAATGCAAAAGCAAATGTTTTTAATTGGGAAGAACCAAACAGGATAGAACCTCACTCTATTGTAAGACTAAGGCACCTAGTTTCAATAGTGAAGGGCTTCCAAAAGGGAAAATAAATAGGGAAGCTTGAGACCACTAACTTCAGTTCATATGGTTTTTAAGGTTACAGCATTTCATAGAGTACATAGTTTTTTGGAAGTTCATCAAGGATAGGTAGACAAGACTCATTAGCACACCTGCAACGTTAATTTTTTTTTCTTTATGTCCTGAAAATAGTTTGTGGGATTTGTCAGGAAGTTATCTACTGGAAGAAATTCTTGTTCTTTCCAGTTTCCCCTTCTTGCCATATTGCCATAATCCCTATTTTTTTTTTTTTTTTTTTCCATCACTTCACATAAAGTAAAATGTAAATTGTTAAATGTTTCCAAGCATGGCAGTCTTTCCAAGGATACACAGAATGCTCATTGAAGATGACTAAAAAGTTTCTACACAGGACTCCCTGCTCCCAATACTCTGAGGATATTCAACCCACAAAGTTTTATTCAGATTCCTATTATTGACTGATAGAGTTGCGTGGATCTCATGAAAACCCACATGAAGGAAAATCTGTCTGCATGTTCCCACTCAGATGTTGGGAGAACCCACCACATGGCTCATATATTGCACAATATATTCCTCCATTCTTGGGACATTAGCCACTCACTCACCATGGTGTGATTACTGAGCTCTCCCAATCTCTAATCAATTTCCTGTAGCAGCAATTGAATAAAAGCACATAGAAAAAGGTGCCAGCTCTCCTTCATAGAAAAGCCTGAATATGGCACCAGGAAGGTCCCTTTACCTTTTATGACTGACAGGTCATGAGGAGAGCCTGATTGGCTAGTGATGACTGAATGACAAGACCACCTCCTATAGGAATGCATTGTCCTTATACACACAGCACAATGATTCCTGGCCTGGCTTTTCAACCCAGACAAAACCTTTTCCAGATCAGCAGAGAAATGCATTTCTACCCCACTGGCCTAGACTCCGATAGCAAACACTGCTCTCTTCTCACACTCGCTCCTTTCTCCTGAAAACAAGGTGGCTAGCTAGCTCGCACAATCACATGGAGTGATTATTCTCTGTTCTAACTACTAGCGAGAGATTTCAGCACAGAAAGGGGGAATTATATTCAGTAGTTTCCCATTTAGGTCAGATGAACTGAAACCACTTATTTCCTGGTTGTCACTGGGGCTTCAGACAAGCAGAAAAAAAAAGGGAAAGAAAAGAATAGAAAACAGGAACCAGATCTCAAACAAGAAAATAAGTCTTTCTCCAAACTCAAGGCTGGATGATGGCTCCACTGATTTAGAAACCTGAAAACAGTCCTGTACAAGAAGAGAACATTGAATAATGCAGCTATTTTTCTCACCTGTATCCTGAGGAAGCTCTGCTGGGTCACCACAGTGCTTATAGAAGCCATCTTCCCAGCCCAATTCACTCAGAGTATTCAAATTACCATAAAGACAACACTTTTTATTATTATTCATTTCTCAATAATTTCATTAATAAAACTCCCAATGCATTGGATCTATCAGCCAAGCATCTGACAGGAGCAAGATAGATCTTCTTCTTTCTGATATGGCTCCTTCTCTTCTCTCATGGTTTTCTGAACTGTCTATGACTACTAGATAAAATGGACACACAGTTCCCCTGACTGCAGCAAGATGACACAAAGCAAACGTTTCTTTTGTACCATATGCCCTAAAATCTCTCTCAAGTTTTTAATATACAGGGCAAATTTCCTGTGTTGAATAAGGAAATCATTCCTGTCTGCTTTGTATAATTGTATCTGCAACATCTGCACATTTTGTGGAGGAGGGAGATGATGATCTCACACACACCACTGGAAGAGAATGGGGTTATCTATTTTAGACAGGAGTAAGTGATATTGAAATTTGTGTCTCTACAGGTGTCTACCTGTTGAGTAAAAGCCAGGGCCTAGGAACGCTGTGGTGAGATTTTAAGCACACTCACCCTTGTGGAAGTAAATGCCCTTGTTGCTCAAGCTTCACCAGCCAATCAGCAAAACCAGGCTAACCTGTCAGTCACAGGCATTGCAGAACACTTCCTGTAGCCATACTTTAGGCTTTTATGCTTGCTACAGCCTTGGTGTTATAGCAGAACAAGTGCCAGTGGATTGATTGCTGTTCTGGAAGTGCTACTGTTGTAAATTGTGAGTGGAACATGGATGAACACCAAAGCCACAACATGGTGAGTGAGGGGATGCTATCCTAAGATGGGGAGGGTGGGTTGGGGAGGCCTGGGAGTTGGTATGGCAGGCCCTCCAGTGGCTTGGTGGGAAACTTTAGCCACATTCAGTGTTCTGTCTGGTCCCATATGGTCCTAGCAAATCCCCAGACCATGGTGCTGCAGAGGCAGGCAGATCTCTGTCAAGGGCCCAGAACTCCAGTAGAGGACTCTAGACAAGGGATGGATGGACAGATACTGGGCTGATATTCTGGTTGTTTCAGCAATGATAGGCAGATCTAGCTGGGACCTGGCATTCTCCACCTAAGGCCTCTTTAGCAGAGCCCCTGCAATGGGGGCCCTTTCACATATTACTTTAACAACATAGAATGCCTCATTGAGATGATTAATTTCTCTAAATCCAATCCTACACTTTTGCTTTGTATTACATAAACCAATTCATATTGGTGGAAACTGTTAAGACTTTAAAAACCTAAGTACTTGCATTACAGGAATGAGTGCTCACATTATTAAATATTCACAGGTGAAAATATGTTTGGTTCAAGAATTGATTTAATTTGAATTATGTGATGCCAGTGAATGTTGTTGTGTCTGTTCACACTTGTTCCCAAGAATGTTCAACCCTTGAGTTATAAGAAAAACTGTAGCAGGAACTACAGAATGTTCTCAAATTCCTAACATAGGTCCTGGCAATGAACATTCCATAATTTTTCTCTTCCGTTTCTGTAACCCTGTACATATCTGACATACTTTGTCTACCATCTAGTTATGAAATGATATGGAAAAACCCATGGAAGAGAAAACCCAAATCACGCAATTTGGTGAATATTTTAGCATTCATACTTTTGCTTAATTTCAATAAATTAATTTTTTTTGTGGAGCCGGGGTCTTATTAAGTTCACTAGACCCAAGATAAATGACAAACTGGTTAGCCATTCTGATGTAATCTGCAAGGAGAGAGGGAGAGGAAGAGAGAGAGGGAGAGAAAAGAGAGATAATGGGAGCAAGAGAGACATCACCCAAAGCTTCTGTGTACCAAAGGCACAGCATATAAGATTGGGATAGTACCCTCCCCTATGACTGGTGGCTATGCTTGAAGCTCTGATTGACTACTGGAGCCTGAGTTACAGTTCTACATGAGCAGGAAAGACAGAACATGAGGGCAGGGTTTGGAGCAGGGCTACCATACATTCTAAACAATTTGTATTGATACAAAAGCCAGTAGGGTTTCTACCTAACAACCCAGCCTCCCTGGGGATGCTGGTGTTGGTTTAAGTACAGCTTCTTCCATCTTGCCAGGGATGATATGGGGAGGAAGGATTAAGGAGTTGGTGGGTTCGCTTTTAGAAGGCGGTGTGGTTTACAAGGTTTTCCTTAGCTGCCATCCTGTAGACCATCAGCACCTGTTCCTTGATGAATGGAGTAGGCAGGTTGTGTAAAGCTTTAGCCTTAACATTGAGCTGCAGGTGGAGAGAGGCTGATTCAATCCTAGCAGTGTTTGCTTTCACCTTTCCAAGTTCCACCCTCAGGGTGTCAAGGGGGGCCCTCCCCTGGATTCACCTCAGTTCAGACTTCACCCTTAAATGGCCTGCCATTGTCTCCCAAGAGTTGTGGAAAGGGACAAGATCTCCCGAGAGAATTGGGGGCATGGGGTGAGGAGAGGTAGAGTTAGGAGAAAGAGAAGGGGAGCAGAGGATGGGAAAAGAGAACAAGAGGAATCAAGAAGACTGAGTTTTGGAAGGAAGATAGGAGAGCAAGAAAGGTGATACTGCAACAGACCTCTCAGTGGGTGACGGGTCTGCAAAGAGACCAAGACTCAGATGAACAGGTCAGCAATGGCTTTGGCTTGACAAACAAACATAAACACACACGAGGAGGTTTGCGACTGCTGCAACTTTTACTTCAGAGCATTGAGTTTTTATGCAGAAAGTTCAAAGAACAGATCTGTGGTCACAGTTTAAAGATTTACAGACATATCATAAACATATCAACAATTGCTTTGAAGCATGTGATCATAAATACATCTAAGCAAGAGTGTAGCTGGGAATCTCTGTTTATTTTGGCCTGCTTTGGGTCAGCATATCAGAGATTTGATTCACTGAGTTTAGGGTGTAGTCATTGCCTCTGATTCATAACTTTTAACAGCATTGATAAGAAGTCTTGTACCATTATTGATTTAGGGGCCCTAAGATTTCAAGTTAGACTTTTGTAGTAAATTCCACAGCAGCTTTGCTTCAGGTGGGCTAATTATAGGCAGGGTCATATTGTGTGCTGATCCCTACAGCTTTAACCCTGATTGTTTATTTGACCTTGGGCTATCATCTGGAGTCACGCTGGTGCCATGGGATTTGTAACTAAGGGCACAGAGAGCAACATCTATATGTTGATTGCTGGTCTGTATCTCTTTCAGTTCCTGAGACTCAGTGTTTTCTGGGCTTCTCTGAATTAACAGTGGAGCTACAGGCCAAAACACCCATGATCAAAAGCATTATTGATATCATAGCACAAAATACACCCACCACCCGTTCCAAACAGCCAGTCAAACAAACACAAGCAGGGACCTGGACCACTTTTCCCCAGGAGGCGTAACCACTTGTGGTGCTAACCTCTGGACAGGAAGCCTTTGAGTTTTCTCTCAGCCATTGCTATACTGTCTCCACTGGGTCTGGTGTAGCAAGGTACTATACCAGATGGAGACATAATATGTTGTGAGAGAAATCTGACACTAGGAAAATTTTCAGAGATCTACAAGGATGATCGCAAATGATAATATAAGCAATAGTGGACAAGCTACCTTAAATGCCCTTCCCTGTAATGAGATTGATATCTACCTTTATGTGATATTCTAGAGCCTAAATCCAGTAGGTGACAGAAATGAAGCAGACACCCACAACTAAGCACTAAGTGGAATTCATGAAATCCAGTTGCAGAGAGAGATGAGTGTTAAGTACAGTTGTCAAGACCAGGTAGGAGAATCAAATAAACAGAACAAGGGGGGAGCTCATGTATCCCAGTCTAATAGTTGAAAACCATAATATGACTGACCCAAAACCCCTGAAAGTGTGTCGATTTAGAAGGCTTGGAATGACTGAGGGAACTCTGGCAGTGGAATCAGGATGAATTCCTGGCGTATGAAAGGACTTCAGGAGCCCATTCACTATGGAGGGTTACTCCCTCAGCCTAGACTCATGGAGATGGGCCTAGTCCCTGCCCTAGTGATGATGTGGTTGGTGCAGACATGGGAGGGAGTGGGAACAGAGATGGGTATGGAAAATAACTTTATTTATAATTTAAACAAAATTCATTAAAATTAAGCATAGGAAATAAGGTGGGGTCAATACCTTAGCTAACATTTGCTTGAGCCATGGCCCCTGAAGTACCGAAGCTTTGGGCAAGGTTATAGACACTGTCATGAAGCAGTCACAGACTAACTTTGACTGTGGTCCCAACACCATACCCCAGAGACCACTTTCATCTTGTTTAAAATCCTGAAATTCCTACATCCACTTTCTTTTTTTTTTTTTTTTTTTTTGGTATACTTTGAAACAATTTTAATTTAGTATGACAAAATTATGGCATCTTTATACATACATGCTAGTATCCTTTGTTCTTATTCATCTCCTTCTCGAACCTTCCCTCCCTCCCCTTCTTGCTTCCCTTTCTCCATCACAGATAGTGACCTCTTCTGCTCTCACATTAGTCTGGCATATGTACTCTTACAGCAAGGTAGCATTTCCTGATCAGTCATTTTAACATGCATACTCGGCAGGACATTTCCATCTTATAGTTTGTTAAATTCCAGCAATTAGACATGGTTTTTCTTTTACAGATTTATACTTGTGTGTATGTGTGAACACATGCCCTTGTGTGAATGCGCCTGTGGAGGCCAGAAGAGGGTGTTGCATTCCTGATAGGTGGAGTTAAACTGTTGTGAGCCATCATGTGGGCCCTGGGAACTGGACCTGGGTCCTATGGAAGAGCAGCCAGTTTTGCTCTTAACCATTGAGCCTTCTCTCTAGCCCCAGACTTTATTGTTAATATTGTTTTAAAAAGCTGACATTCTCTTAGCTTTGCTCCCATTTTTAATAACATCACAGATATCTTCTTTTTAATAGTTGATAGCTTAAAACAAAACAAAAGAAGAAGTCATCTTGTTTCTTTTGCCTAAGGTACATCTTGCAGATTTTCCTTTAATGAGGGTCAGGCTCACAGAAACTCCCCTGGATTTTGTTCCTCTGAAATCTCTTTGTTTCTTGTTTTCTTTTTCCACAAAGGACCACTCACTGAGTAAACAATTCTTTTCTTAAAGTTGTCCCTTCTCAGTGTTTGGACAATGCCATTCTTTTTTTTTTCAATGAGTTTTTATTTATTTATTTATTTAATTTTATATAACAAAGTCCAATTAAATGAAAACAAACATTTATACACAATATTTGGGAATTTGGGCGTCGTTCTTTCCAAACTACTTCCTGCTGGTAAGGGGCGCTGTCTTGGGGGAATCGAAGAAGATTCAGATATCCTAGCTGTAGTCTGTAGGGCTGTTTTGTCTAGCTGTTTTGAATGTAGGATCAGCTTGTACTCTGTTTCAGGTGGACTGGCTTGATAAAACCACATTAGTCTGGAAGGAATCCACATCTTTTCATTTTCTGTGGAAACAAAAATAGAAATCCTTTTCCCCAGAAACTTGTTCTTCAAGTTAAATTTTGGAGTCAAAGCATTTTTTTAATTTAATTTATTATTTTACATGTCGATCCCAGTTCCCTCTCCTTCCCTCCTTCAAATGATCACCAGCCTATAATTCACATCACCAGATGAACTAGGATACAAGCTATATTCTAAGAGATTCATATAAAGTCCCTCACAGATCTGGGAAGGGACAAGTCCCCCAGAGATCAGGTGAAGTGGGGGGTGGGTAGTGAATGGAGAGAGAAGTAGGAGAAAATGAGGGGGAGGAAAGGAAAACATGTGCGACCAGGAAGATATAGCCTGGATAGGAACAGAAGATAGGAAAGAGAGAGAGAGAAACAGAGACAGAGAGAGAGAACATAAATGAGGGAGCCAATATTGGTTTTAAGATAAAATTGAACACAAAGAAAGGTATAGAGAACTACAAGACTGCTCCCAACTAACAATCTCAGCTTCCATGGAAAGACTATCATAAATGCCCTTCCCAGAGAGTGAGATCAACAACTAACTTCTCCATGGATCCCTCAACTAATGCCTGTTGAAAACAGGATCAAACACCCATACATAAACACTGAGTCGAACTAGAACCCAGATGCAGATGGAGAGGACAAGACCATGCGGCAGAAACACATACAGACAGCTTACCTGAACAAGGAGCAGCTAATGGCCACTAGACTGATAGCTGTGAAGCCAGCATGGGACTGACTCAGGCCCCCCTGAATATGGGTCTCAGCCCGAAGGACTGAGCAGTCTAAGAGACCTCAGACAGTGGAGCCAGGATGTATCCCTGGTGCACAAAAGGACTTTGCAAACATATCCCCCATGGAGGGATAACTGCCTTATTCTAGAGACAGGAGAGAAGCCCTAGTCCCTACTTCACAAGACCTGTCACATCTACATGACCCCAAGTGGATGGCATTCCCCTACATATGGAATTGTGGTGGGGGGATGGGAGGGGAGGGTGTTTAGAGTGCATGTGAGAGGGAAGAGAGGGTAAAAGGGAGGGAAGGGGGAGGGAGGGCTGAAGGGGAGGGAGGGAGGGAGGGAGAAGGAACTGTAATCGACATGTAAAATAATAAATTAAAAAAGTGCTTTGCCTACATCCACTTTCTAAGAACCATTACTAAAGGCCTCTGCCACCATGCCTGGATTCATAGATTCAAGTTTACTTAGTGAGACATTAGAATGATGGGAAGAAATACACTTAACTATATAAAAAAATCTTATCTCTATGAACCTGGATGTCACCATCAGCAAGTTTAGACAAAACTCTTCCAAGGCCTTTGATGAGTTATAACAGACTAAATGATAAGGAAAAGTAATATTTCTCATATTTGGAAGACAATGGACTTTGAGTCAGAATAACTGCATTTGGTGGGTACCACCTTTTGTTACTGGAGTTAGGACCAGGACCTGTTTTCTGGCTACACTAACCAAGCAGGCTCAGTCATTCATCATAAGTGAACCAAGTAAATGAACTAACTCCTCTGTTGACAAGGCAAACTACAATGCAGGCACTCTGGAATCAAGATGGACAGATCTCTATGAAGTTCTAGGACGGACTAGTCTATAGTGTGAGTTCTATTTTAGACAGAAATTCACAGTAATATTATTCTTAAAAAGAAGAGACAAAATACAAAAGCAAAATTAATGAAAATTTAAAGCATATTTATTCAGTTTGTGTAAGGAGTATGTTTTTTTCTGCCCGCCGCCTGGTGTTGTTCCGCCGCCGTGCCAGCCCCAATCAACACACAGAGACTCTGTATATGATATAATTCTGTTGGCAAGTTACTAGTTTCTTATCGGCTAGCTCTATCTTAATTATTAACCCATTTCTATGTATTTCCACGTGGTCTTACCAGCGAGAGGCGGCTGGCGGATCTATTCTCTCCAAATGCTCCATCTTGGCTCCTCTTTACTACTTCCTCTTTCCTCTTTGTCTCCTAGTCCCTCCTATCTACCTTTCCTATTGGCCAATAGTGCTTTATTCATTAACCAGTATAAGAAACATATACAGAATGACATCTCCCATCAAGTTTGACCTTTTTTGAAAACAAAAAAGAATACAGTAAATAGAGGGTAAATATATGTAAAACAAAACAAAACAAAAAAATGCTAAATATGGAATTTATCCCTTCTCTAAAACTCTCGCACATTCTCAGTTCCTGTTTCTGCTATAAGATGGTCAGATAAGAAGTCAATGTTACTTCCGTAGAGACATTCTCATTTGAAAGACTCAGGCGTTTTTCTATAATGCGACTCCTGGGGAAAAGAGAATTCTATGAGTCTACAGTTGCCCTCAAGGTAGGTCAAATGTGGACTCCACAAAGTTGACTTATGATCTCCACACAGCGGTCATGGTCTAAAAACCATCCAAAGGCAAAACACAGATGGCTGGTGAGATGAAACCTCAAACTCGTGGGATAGCCGGCCCACACCAACGTCCACTGTTCTTCGGGTAGTCCATGAATTACCTTGGGCTTGGAAAGGGGATCCAAATCCCGTCTCCCTTTAATTTTACCTTTTCTCAGGGCTTGGATATTTGATACCTTGTTTGTCTTCTTGGGACAGCCCTTTGTCAAGTGTCCTATTTCTTTACAATATGCACACTGGTCCTTGTTGAGTGTGGTCCCTTTTGCCCAGATTTCCTAGCCTGTTTTAAAATTTTTAACTTTTTTTTTCCTCTCATTTTTTTTTTTTTTTTTTTTTTTTGTAAATACTGTGGCCAAGATATTTTAGTCAAATTCTTTTCCTGTCTTCTGTCACACATTTTTTTCCTGCTCTCTGTCTTTCTACTGTCTTTTCTCTCCTGTTCCCTGTCCCTTCAATACACTTTCTCTGCCTCTTTCCCTAAATCATACAACTCAGCTTTCTGTAACCTTTCCAGTGTCTGGAGTTTTTTTCTAATATCTGAGGCCAAATTTCCCCATGAAGACTAGAGCCACCAAAGCTCTCTGAGCTTCTGAGGTAGGGTTAAAAGGAGTGCTCTCTTTACCTTAGCCAAATTGGTGGGCCACCTTGCAGCACCTGGGAGACCCGCCACCAGAGCCTGCTGATAGATTTTAGGCTCTCCCTTTCTTCAGCAATGTTGAAGTCTCAATGGGGCAAGTCAAAGGAATTACAAGTCAATCTCGTTTTTCAGCTGCATGGGCCACCCATTGGCCCAAGGGATATGTTTCTAGCTTCAAGCAGAAGCTGGTGATAATCATCTCAAATAGCCTGGTGAGAGAACATAAGGAACTCTACCAACCCCTTAAGGCATTGGGGATCCTCTGAGAAAAGGATGTGGTTAGGTTTCAAATTATAAACATCTGGGTAGAAGGGTCAACCCTGGAGGCTGGTACTGGGGAGAAAAACATGTGCTGTGGCAGGGTCATAACACATAACCTTGTCCTGCCATTCTGGCATGGTTCAACCCAGGCCACCCCGGCCCAAGGCTATTCAGCCATTCGGCTGCAGCTCAGCCCCAGCAGCTCTGGCGGAACTGCCACATTCATGGGGCCAAGAGATGAGTGTGCTCATTGTCTCCCTGGGTCTCCCAGCCCTGCTCTCTGGCGTATCTAATGTCAAAATAATGTGGGGTAGTTACTTGTTGACGCATGGGGAGAGTAGAAATAGACACAAACAGAAGGAAGAGAAGGACACAACAAACAGAACAATGTGAAAAACAGGACAAATCCGTGCAGTAGACAAATGGTGCTGAAACCAAAGTTACAAAGCACTGGGGAAGCAGAGTCCAGGGGCTGACTGTCCCCTGGAGAATCAAGACTTCGTCTCCTCCCCTGCTCCAAACAACCCAGGACTTTTGTCCAGGGCAGGACCAAGGGTCTCAGGACACATCTCTCTCCCATTGTGGACCTATACCAAATTCAAGTCCTGTGCAGGCCAGACACAGAAACTTGAGTCAATATCATATAACATTAGACACATCAGAAATACATCAAGCATATAGGCTAATTGCTCTATCTTACCTCCAACTGGCATTGTAATTGAGTCTAGGGGTCAACCAGATCTTGATGGAACCTCCAAAATGTAAGACCCTCAGAAAGAGGAGTCTCCCAGTTTCAGTCGGTACCCCCAAGAACTCAATGTCCAGTCCAGTTGCTGCAACACGCAAGAGGCTTTAATGAACAGGAATCATTTGCACAAACAGGCTACCTCAGCACACAGGCTAGATAGAAGCCCCATCCCCCAGGCACAAGTGTTTTTAAAGGAAAAACCCACAAGCTTAGGCACTGGGGTGTGACCCTCTGTCCATTGAGTATGTTACCCTTTGAAGCCTGATGGTCCCGCTTAGGGTCAACAGAACTTAGGGGATCAGGGTGTGCTAATTAAACTTGTCTTGTCTCCAGTCTCTACTGAAATTGTTCAATGTGTAAAATGGAGCTTTAACTTAAGAGCCATTTAAGAAAGATAGGGCATATGAAATGCAAAATATGTCTAGGCTGGCTCCTCTTTGAGAATTTTCCAGAGATGGATACTTGTTATGTTAGAAGTTCTGTCTTTATGGATCCCCTCTGTGGGTGAAATGACGTATCCCTTGGAAGGCATATTCATTTTAGAACAAATGCATTTTCTTCCTGTTAGAAAAATGTTTATGAGACAAGCTCATATGTTGATTCGGGAGGCATTGGTTGCAGTCTGTTCATCTCTAAAGCAATGGCCTTGCTGTTTTCTGTAGTATACCTTCAAAATTCTTAAATTAGTGTAACAGAGATTTAAATTTTGCAGGTCAGGTATTCAACTATCCAGTGCAGTCACAGTAAAAGGATTCACAAGTAGAGCATTGCCTCTGCCTTCAGACTAGAATAAGAAAAATTGTTTACACCGCAGGAGGATTCTTGGTAGGCAACAATGTGCTGGAGTGACTGCTATGAAAAAAGGACCTGACTGTGGTAGGGGGAGTGATTTTGTAATTTCCCAGCATGTTTTAATCTATGTCATGTGTATGAACACAGACCAGAATATGTAGGTATAGAGTTTGTGAAGCTTGTTCTGAACCAATGAATATTGAATTTACCAATAGATAATTCTCTGTGTACAGAAATGTTCAATCCTACCTGACACAGTAATATCAGTTCAGAGGTTTGAGAAGCAGGTCATTGACTGTAACTATATGTCAGGTTACAGAGCTCAATACAAAATGACAGCATATGGGCAGCATCAGTCTATCTCTTCTTAATTACTGTATTGTTATTTTCTTTGTGATCTATAAAATAAGGCTTTCCTGAAGATCAGACTACTAAGATGAGTCACTATTTACTTGGATAAGTATAAGTCACTACTTAAGCACAAACTAACCCACTAGTTAGCCACACATACTAACTCCCTAGTTACCCACACATACTATTTCAGCTATTAGCCACACACCTAAGTCACTAGATAGCTAATCACATGAAATCACTAGTATCCACAAAAACTAAGTCACCTTTTCCACACACATTAAGTCACTATTCAGCCACATACCTAAGTCACTATTTAGCCCCACAAACGAAGTTACTAGTAAGCTACACAGCTAAGTCACTTGTTTGCAACATACACTAAGTCACTAGTTAGCTATAGTCACTAACACATTCACCACATACCTCTAGTTAGTGTCACACTTGAGGCACTAGTCAGCCACGTACAATAAGTCACTAGTTAATCCCAGTCACTATGTCACTAGTCAGCCACTACTATTTCACTATTTAACCACACATACTATGTCACTAGTAAGTCACACAGATAAGTCTCTAGTTTGTTACACATGTTAAGTCACTACCCATTTAGCCTCACACACAAGTCACTAGTAGGCCACACACCTAAGTCAATGATTTGATGCACAATTAGGTTACTAGTTAGATACACTAACTCACAGGTTAGCCACACACAGTAAAGCAGTAAGTAACTAGTTAGTCACACACACTAAGTTACTATTTAGCCACATACCTAACTCAATAGTTAGCCATTCATGTAAGTCACTAGCTAGCCACACACCCAAGCCACTATTTCAACATACAGGCCAAGATCTTCCAACATAGATGCCAAGGTCTTCCCTAAGAGAGCAGTGGTTGGGCACAGTTTTCATACCAGCACAAGGGGAAGGAGAAAGGTGGAACTGTGTGAGTTCAAGGCCACTCCTGGCTATAGAGAGATGGAGGGAGAAAGAGTGAGAGAGAGGGACAGAGAGGGAGAAAAAATCTGTCTAAAAGAAAAACAGCTCATACTAAGGTGATCCCATTTCTTAGGATTTCAGGTATTTAATCCCAAGTGTAGGGATTTGGAGATAGAGCTACATGGCTGGACAGAAAGAGGAAGATAAGGTGGAGGAGACAGAAGAGCATGCAGTGAGAGGATTTTGTTAGAGCAGTCTGTCTGAGGGAGTGAAGAGATGGCAGTCAATCTAAGGAGGCAGTGTGAGGACAGGACCATATTATTTGTCTGAGAATTGTTAGAGATAAGAAATCTACTGGCCAGATGCTCTGAATCTGTGATCCTTCAGTTTTTACCCTCCACTCCCTGATAGATTACTATGAGTTTTAATTATTAAGATCCATTAGAACTTGTGCTGGAAGTGATGTTCTCTCTGGGGAAGTGTGATTTTTTCAAAGTCAATAGAGCTAGACATTTTTAAATTATTAAAATATGTTAACTTTATTTTGTTTAAATTACATTGGTATCACATTTCTTTTCTTAATTAAAAAAATTATATATATATATATATATATATATATATATATATATATATATATATCAAACCCAGTTCCCTCTACCTCACTCCCTCCCTCCTTCTCCCCATCTCTCTCAACTTCCCAGGCCCCCCGGCCACTCTTCCCTCCCATCCAACCCCCACTATACATGTAGAGTAATGCCTTCCATGGGGATTCATCTAAATTTTTCAAGTCATTTAAAGTAGGGATTAAAACTTCTCTCCTGTCTTTAGGTTAAGGGAGTATCCTTCCATGGTGATTTTCCCCAAAAGTCCTTTTTGCACCAGAGGTACTTCCTGGTTCCACTTAGTCCCTTAGACTTTGCAGGCCTTTTAGCTGAGACCCATGTTCAGGGGTTAAAAGTCAGTCCCATGCTGGATTCCCTGCTATAATTCTGGGGCACCATTAGCTCCTTCTTGTTCAGATCAGCTGTGTCTATGTGTTTCTACAGCGTGGTCTTGTCCTCATTGTCTGCATGTAGATTCCAGTTAGGCTCAGGGTTTATTTGTGCATTTATGCTTTTGTTTCCATCAGCTACTAGATGAGGGCCCCATGATGGTGAATAAGTTAGTTCCTGATCTCATTATCAGGGAAGGGAGTTTATGGTAGCCTTTACACTATTGCTCAAATTCATAGTTGGGGTCAGACTTGTAGGCCTCTGGACATTTCTCTAGTTGTATTTCCTCTTTAAACCTATAATGGCTCCCTCTTTTATGGTTTTTTTCTCTCTCTCTGTCTGTCTCTCTCTGTCCCTTTCTCTCTTCTCTTCTCTTCTCTTCTCTCCAAGTCTATTCCTCCCCTATATGAATCTTCCTAGTCCCATGCACTTTGCTCTCTCCTCCCCTTCTCCTTCTGCTAGTTCCCTTTCCACTCACTCCCCGTCTATACCCACACCCATATGCTGCGGGGGCCATTTTCCTTTCACCTTCTGCAAGTGATCTTATATGAATTTCTTACATACCTCCTTGTATCCTAGTTTTTCTGGCAGTTTGATTTGTTGGCTGGTGATCTTTGCTCTATGTCTAAAATCCATAAATGAGCAAGTACATACCATGCTTCTCTTTTTGTGATTGGGTTACCTCATTCAGATTGGTTTCTTCAAGTTCAATCCACTTTTCTATTTATTTCAAAATTCCATTGTTTTTTTCCCTCAGAATAGTAATCCATTATATAAATGTGCTACATCTTCTTTATCCATTCTTCAGTTGGGGGGCATTTGGGTTGCTTCCAAGTCCTTCCTGTTACAAAGAAAGCAGCTAGGAACATAGTTGAGTACATGTCTTGGTTGCATGGATGTGGATCACTTGGGTATATGCCTAAGAGGGGGATTACCATGTCCCGTGGTAGACTGATTCCCATTTTCCTGAGGAATTGCTGATCTCCAAAATGGCTGTACGAGTTTGAACTTCCACCTGCAGTGGAGGAGTGTTCCCCTTTCCCACATCCTCTCCAGCATAAGTTGTCATAGGTGTTTCTAATTTTAGCCTTTCTGGCAGGAGTAAGATGGTATCTCAAAGTTGTTTTAATTTGCCTTGATAGCTAAGGATGTGGAGCACTTTCTTAAGTGTCTTTCAGCCTTTTCAAATTTCCTCTATTGAGACTTGTCTATTCAGTTCTATACCCCATTTTTAATGGGGTTATTTGGTGTATTGTTGACTAATTGCTTTAGTTCTTTGTACGTTTTTGGGATCAGCTCTCTGTCAGATGGAGGATTGACCAAGATCTTTTCCCAGTCTGCAGATTGCCTTTCAGTCTTGTCAACTGTGTCGTTTGCCTTACAAGTCTTTTAAATTTGAAGAGGTCCCACTTATTGTCGATCTCAGTGTCTGTCCTACTGGAGCTACATTCAGGAAGTGGTCTGCTGTACCAATTTGTTCAAGAATACCTCCTATTTCCTTTTCTAAGAGTTTCAGTGTGGCTGTATTTATGTTGAGGCCTTTGATCCATTTGGACTTGAGTTTTGTGCATGGTGATCTACATTTTTCTACACAACATAATCCAGTTTTGCAAGCATCATTTGTTGAAGACGCTTTCATCCTCCCATTGTATACTCTTAGCTGTTTTGTCAAAAATCAGGTGTTCATAGGTATGCGGATTAATATCAGGATTTAATATTTGATTATATTTTGCTACTTGTCTATATTTGTGCTAATACCAGGCTGTTTTCAGGACTACAGCTCTGTAGTAGAGCTTAAAGGGATAGTGATGCCTCCTGATATTCCCTTAATATAGAGGTTGTATTGGCTATCTTGTTTCTTTTGTTTTTCAATATGAAGTTGATTATTATCTTTTCAAGGTCAGTGAATATTTGTGCTTGGATTTTAATTGGGATTGCATTGAATCTGCAGATTGCTGTTGACAAGATTGCAATTTTTACTATGTTTATTCTAGCTATTCAAGAGCATGAAAAATCTTTCCCTTTTCTGGAATCTTCTTTAATTTCTGATTTAAAGACACAATGTTCTTATATAGGTCTTTCACTTGTTTGGTAAGTGTTACTCCAAAATACTTTATGTTTTTGTGGCTATTGTAAGTGTGACGTTTCTCTGATTTCTTTCACTGTCCTTTTGTTATCTGAATAAAGTAGGGCTACAGATTTTTTTTTTAATTTATCTTGTATCCTGATATTTTGCTGAATGTGTTTTTCAGCTGTATGAGTACCCTGTTAGAGTTTTTTCGGTTGCTTATGTAAACTATCATATCATCTGAAAATAGAGAAAATCTGAGTTCTTCCTTTCCAATATTTGTCCCCTTGATCACCTTTTGTTGTCTTATTTCTTTAGCTAGCACTTCATGTGCAATAATGCAGAGATATGGAGTGGGGATGCAGCCTTGTGTTGTTCCTGATTTTAGAGGAATTGCCTTAAGGTTCTCTACATTCAGTTTGGTCTGGTCTCTTGGTTTACTGTATATTATTTTTATTGTGTTTACATAAGTTCCTGTTATCGCTGATCTCTTCAAGACCTTTAATATGAAAGATGTTGAATTTTGTCAAAGGATTTCTGCACCTAGGTAGATGATCATGTGATTTTTTTATTTTCAGTTTGTTTATATTTTGGATCACTTTGATAGATATTCATATGTGAAACCATCATTGAAACCCAGGGATGAAGCCTACTTGGTCACAGTGGATGATTTCTTTGATGTATTCTTGAATTCGGTTTGCCAGTAATTTATTGAGTACTTTTTAATTAATGTTCATGAGGGATATTGATCTGTAATTTTCTTTCTTAGTTGTGCATTTGTGTGGATGGGTACCAAGATGAATGTAGCCTCATAAAAAGAGTTTGGTAATGAATGTTCTGTTTCTATTGCGTGTAACAATTTCAGGAGTATTGGTATTAGCTCTTCCTTGAAATTCTGCTAGAATTATTCACTGAAGCCATCTGGTCCTGGGCTTTATTTGGTTGAATGTCTTTTCATGATTGCTTCTCTTTTGTTAAGTGTTATATGTCTGTTTAAGTAGCTTGTCTGTTCTTGATTTAATTTTGGTAAGTAATAGTTATCCAGAAATTTGTTCATAGCCTTTGAATTTTCAAATTTTGTTGAGTACAGGTTTTCAAAGTATGACCTAAAAATTGTCTGGATTGTCTCAGTGTCTGTTGTTATGTACACCTTTTCATTTCTGATTTTGTTTATTTCCATGTTCTCTCTATGCTTTTGGTTAGTTTGGATAAAGGTTTGTGAATCTTGCTAATTTTCTCCAAAATTCAACCCTTTGTTGTACTGATTTTTTGTATTATTTTCCTGTTTTCTTCGTTATTGTTTTAAGCCCAAAAATTGAATATGGGCCCTAATCCTGAGGGGTGATTTTGCTTCTTTTGTTCTAAGGCTTTCAGTTGTGCTGTTAATTCTCTAATGTGACTATCCTCCGTTTTCTTCATGTGGGCACTTAATGCAATTTTGTGCCCTGATATTCATTGAATTTGAAGACATTCTTAATTTAATTATTTCTTCTTTGATTCAGGTATGCTGCATTTGCGGTTTTTCTGTTTCTATGGTTTTGTAGAGATTCTGCGATTTGTGTTGTTGTTGACTTCCAATTTTAAAGCATGGTGGTCTGATAAGTTACAAGGGACTATTCCAATTTTTTTGTATCTCTTGAGGAATTTTATGTCTCCAAGTATGTGGTCAGTTTCAGAAAATGTTCCATGTGGAGAAGAGAAGAAGTTATATTCTTTTTTGTTTGGATGGAAGGTTCTAAATGTGTCTGTTAAATCCAATTGAGACATAACTTCTGTTAGTTTTTTTGTTTCTTTATAAAGTTTCTGAGGTGGTCCTGTCTAGTGTTGTGAGTCGGGTGTTGAAGTCTCCCACTATAGGTGTGTGATGTTTTATGTGTGGTTTGAGTTTTAGTGGTATTTCTTTTACAAATGTGGGTGCTTTTGTATTTGGGGCATAGAGGTTCAGAATTGAGGATTTGTGGTGAGTATTTCTCCTGTGATAAATACAAAATGACTGTTTCCATTACTTTTGATTGATTTTGCTTTGAAGTCTAAATTGCTGGATATTAGGAGAGACAGACCTGTTTGCTTTTGGGTCTATTTTATTGGAAGATGTTTTCTCAGCCCTTTACCCTGAGTAATGACTATCTTTTAAGCTTAGATGTGTTTCTTGTATGCAGAAGAAGGACAGATTCTGTTTCCATATTCATTCTGATAGCCTGTGTCTTTTTATAGGCAAGTTAAAACCATTAATGTTGAGGGAAAATAAGGATCATTGATGGTTAATTTTTGTTTGTTTATGATTTGTTGTTGGCAGTGGTTTTGTGTGTATATTTGCCATGATTAACCCTTGGGTTCTGTTGAAGTGAGATTTATTTTCTGTTTTGTTTTTTGTTTTTTTTTTGTTTGTTTGTTTGTTTGTTTGTTTGTTTTTTAGCTGAGGACAGGCCACAGGTGGAGCAATATCTGGTACCAATCCAGGGAGTTTCCTGGGTTGGTTGTAGGGTTAATTCAACCCAAATTAGTCCCAGACTCACAACTAGCATAATCCTGGCATTGGGTGTCAAAGATTAACATTGGCAGCGTTTCAGGGTGTTCCTGCCTGGGTAGGCAGACCAATCCAGGGCCTGGCACACTCCTGTTGATGTCTCTCTAGCAGAGACCCAGCAATGGGAGACAAGCCTCCAGCAGGAATGGCCTCAGGATGGTGGCATGTATATGCGGATCTAGCCAGGGCCTGGAATTCTCGAGCTGAGGCCTCTAGTTGAGCCTGGTATCATTTTTTATTATTATTTTATTTAATTTTATATAACAAAGTCCAATTAAATGAAAACAAACATTTATACACAATATTTGGGAATTTGGGTGTCGTTCTTTCCAAACTACTTCTGGCTGGTAAGGGGCGCTGTCTCGGGGGGATTCGAAGAAGATTCAGATATCCTGGCTGTAGTCTGTAGGGCTGTTTTGTCCAGCTGTTTGGAATGTAGGATCACCGTGTACTCTGTTTCAGGTGGTCTGGTGTGATCAAACCAAATTAGTCTGGAAGGAATCCACATCATTTCATTTTCTGTGGAAACAAAAAATAGAAACCTTTTCCCCCAGTAACTTCTCCTTCAACTTAAATTTTGGAGTCAAACCATTTTTTTTAATTTAATGTATTATTTTACATGTTGATCCCAGTTCCCTCTCCCTCCCTCCCTCCCTCCCTCCCCTCCAGCCCTCCCTCCCTCCTTCCCTCTCTTTTACCCTCTCTGCCCTCTCACATGCACTCTAAACACCCTCCCCCATCCCCCCACCCCAATTCCATATGTAGGGGAATGCCATCCAGTTGGGGTCATGTAGATGTGACAGGACCTGTGAAGTAGGGACTAGGGCTTCTCTCCTGTCTCTAGATTAAGGCAGTTATTCCTCCTTGGGGGATATGTTCGCAAAGTCATTTGGGGCACCAGAGATACATCCTGGCTCCACTGTCTGAGGTCTCTTAGACTGCTCAGTCCTTCTGGCTGAGACCCATATACAGGGGGGGCTGTGAGTTAGTCCCATGCTGGCTTCACAGCTATCAGTCTAGTGGCCGTTAGCTGCTCCTTGTTCAGGTAACCTGTCTGTATGTGTATCTGCCGCATGGTCTTGTCCTCTCCATCTGCTTCTGGGTTCTAGTTCGACTCAGTGTTTATGTATGGGTGTTTGATCCTGTTTTCAACAGGCATTAGTTGAGGGATCCATGGAGAAGTTAGTTGTTGATCTCACTCTCCAGGAAGGGCATTTATGATAGCCTTTCCACGGAAGCTGAGATTGTTAGTTGGAAGCAGACTTGTAGTTCTCTATACCTTTCTTTGTGTTCAATTTTATCTTAAAACCAATATTGGATCCCTCATTTATGTTCTCTCTCTCTGTCTCTGTTTCTCTCTCTCTCTCTCTTCTTTCCTATCTTCTATTCCTAACCAGGCTCAATCTTCCTGGTCCCACATATTTTCCTTTCCTCCCCCTCATTTTCTCCTACTTCTCTCTCCATTCACTGCCCCCCCACTTCACCTGATCTCGGGGGACTTGTTCCTTCCCAGTTCTGTGAGGGACTTTATATGAATCTCTTAGAATATAGCTTGTATCCTAGTTTGTCTGGTGATGTGAATTATAGGTTGGTGATCATTTGATCTAGGTCTAAAATCCATATATGAGTGAGTACATACTGTGTTCCTCTTTTTGTGACTGGGTTACCTCATTCAGGATGGTTTCTTCAAGTGCCATCCACTTGCCTGCGAATTTCAATATACCATTATTTTTTCTGCAGAGTAGTATTCCATTGTGTAGATGTGCCACATCTTCATTAAACATTCTTCAATTGAGGGGCATCTAGGTTGCTTGCAGGTTCTTGCTATTACAAATAGTGCTGCTATGAACATAGTTGAACAGATGTCTTGTTGCATGGATGTGAATCCTTTGGGTATATGCCCAAGAGGTGGATTGCCGGGTCCTGTGGTAAACTAATTCCCATTTTCCTGAGGAACTGCAATACTGATCTCCAAAATGCCTGTATGAGTTTGCACTCCCACCAGCAGTGGAGGAGTGTTCCACTTTCTCAACATCCTCTCCAACATAAGTCATCACTGGTGTTTCTAATTTTAGCCATTCTTGCGGGGTAAGATGGTATCTCAAAGATGTTTTGATTTGCATTTCCCTGATAGCTAAGGATGTGGAGCATTTTCTTAAGTGTCTTTCAGCCTTTTTGATTTCCTCTATTGAGAATCCTTTCTTCAGTTCTGTACCCCATTTTTTAATAGGGTTATTTGGTGTTTTGTTGACTAGTTTCTTGAGTTCTTTCTGTATTTTGCAGATCAGCCCTTGATTGGATATAGGAGTGGTGAAAATCTTTTCCCAGTCTGTGGTCTGCCGTTTGGTCTTGACGATTTATCCTTTGCCTTACAGAAGCTTCTAAGTTTGAAGAGGTCCCATTTATTAATTGTTTCCTTCAGTGTCTGTGCCCCCGGAGTTATGTTCAAGAAGTGGTCTCCTATACCAATTTGTTCAAGGGTACCTCCTACTTTCTCTTCCAAGAGGTTCAATGTGGCTGGATTGACGTTGAGGTCTTTGATCCATTTGGACTTGAGTTTTGTACATGGCGACTGACATGGGTCTATCTGCAGTCTTCTACACACCCTCATCCAATTGTGCCAGCACCATTTGTTGAAGATGCTGTCCTCGCGCCATTGTATAATTTTAGCTGTTTTGTCGAAAATCAGGTGTTCATAAGTGTGTGGATTAATATCAGGATTTACAATTTGATTCCATTGGTCTAACTGTCTATTTTTATGCCAATACCAGGCTGTTTTTTAGAACTATAGCTCTGTAGTAGAGCTTAAAGTCAGGAATGGTGATGCCTCCTGATGTTCTTTTATTGTATAGGGTTGTTTTGGCTATCCTGGGTCTTTTGTTTTTCCATATAAAGTTGATTATTATCCTTTCAAGGTCGGTGAAGAATTGTGGTGGGATTTTAATGGGGATTGCATTGAATCTGTAGATTACTTTTGGTAAGATTGCCATTTTTAATATGTTAATCCTACCTAACCAAGAGCATGGGAGATCTTTCCATTTTCTGGTATCTTCTTTAATTTCTTTCTTTAGAGTCACAAAGTTCTTATTATATAGGTCTTTTACTTGTTTGGTAAGTGTTACACCAAGATACTTTATGTTGCTTGTGGCTATTGTAAAGGGTGATGTTTCTCTGATTTCTTTCTCTGTCTCTTTGCTGTCTGAAAAACGTAGGGCTACTGATTTTTTTGAGGTTATCTTGTATCCTGGTAGTTTGCTGAAGGTGTTTTTCAGCTGTAGGAGTTCCCTGGTAGAGTTTATTGGGTCGTGTATGTAAACTATCATATCATCTGCAAATAGAGACAGTTTGACTCCTTCCTTTCCAATTTGGATCCCCTTGATCTCCTTTTGTTTTCTTATAGCATTAGCTAGAACTTCTAGTACGATATTGAAGAGATATGGAGAGAGAGGACAGCCTTGTCTTGTTCCTGAGTTTAGAGGAATTGGCTTAAGTTTCTCTCCATTGAGTTTGATGTTGGCAGTCGGTTTGCTGTATATTGCTCTTATTATGTTTAGGTATGTTCCTGTTATCCCTGACCTTTCCAAGACCTTTATCATGAAAGGGTGTTGAATTTTGTCAAAGGCTTTTTCCACATCTAGGGAGATAATCATATGGTTTTTCTTTTTCTGTTTGTTTATATGGTGGATCATGTTGATAGATTTGAATATGTTAAACCATCCCTGCATTCCAGGGATGAAGCCTACTTGGTCATGGTGGATGATTTCTCTGATGTATTTTTGAATTCGGTTTGCCAGTATTTTATTGAGTATTTTTGCATCGATGTTCATCAGGGATATTGGTCTGTAGTTTTCTTTCTTAGTTGTGTCTTTGTGAGGTTTGGGTACCAAAGTTATTGTGGCCTCATAAAAAGAGTTTGGCAATGAACCTTCTGTTTCTATTTTGTGGAACAGTTTGAGGAGTAGTGCTATTAGTTCTTCCTTGAATGTCTGGTAGAATTCTGCGCTGAATCCATCTGGCCCTGGACTTTTTTTGGTTGGAAGGCTTTTGATGACTGCTTCTATTTCATTGCGGGTTATAGGTCTATTTAAGTTGTTTGTCTGTTCTTGATTTAATTTTGGTACGTGATAGTTATCCAGAAATTTGTCCATTTCCTTTGAAATTTCAATTTTTGTGGAATACAGATTTTCAAAGTATGACCTGAAAATTTTCTGGATTTCCTCTTTGTCTGTTGTTATGTTCTCCATTTCGTTTCTGATTTTGTTAATTTGCATGTTCTGTCTCTGCTTTTTCGTTTGTTTGGATAAAGGTTTGTCTATCTTGTTGATTTTCTCAAAAAAAAACAACTCTTTGTTGCATTGATTTTTTTGTATTGTTTTTCTGGTTTCTATTTTGTTGATTTCAGCCCTCAAGTTGATTATTTCCTGGCATCTACTCCTGCAGGGTGAATTCGCTTCTCTCTGTTCTAAGGTTTTCAGTTGGGCTGTTAATTCTCTTATGTTACTATCCTCTGTTTTCTTCATATGGGCACTTACTGCAATGAACTTCCCTCGTAGCACTGCTTTCAGTGTGTACCATAAGTTCGGGTATATTTTATCCTCATTCTCGTTGAATATTAGAAAGTCTTTAATTTCTGTCTTTATTTCTTCTTTGACCCAGGAGTAGTGCAATTGCACATTGTTCAGTTTCCATGAGTTTACAGGTTTTCTGCTATTTGTGTTGTTGTTGAGTTCCAATTTTAAAGCATGGTGGTCCAATAAGATACAGGGGACTATTCCTATTCTCTTGTATCTGTTGAGGTTTGTTATGTCACCTAGTATGTGGTCGATTTTAGAGAAGGTTCCATGTGGAGCAGAGAAGAAAGTATATTCTTTTGTCTTCGGGTGGAATGTTCTATAGATGTCTGTTAACCACAGTTCAGACATAAGTTTTGTTAATTCTTTTGTTTCTTTGTTGAGTTTCAGATTTGTGGTCCTGTCTAGTGTTGAGAGTGGTGTATTTACGTCTCCCACTATAAGTGTGTGAGGTTTTATACGAGCATTGAGTTTTAGTAGTGTTTCTTTTACAAATGTGGGTGACTTTGTATTAGGGGCATAGATGTTCAGAACTGAGACTTTGTGTTGATGGATTTCTCCTGAGATGAATATGAAATGACCGTCTTCATCTCTTTTGACTAATTTTGGTTTGAAGTCTAACTTGTTAGATATTAGGATAGCTACGCCTGCTTGCTTCTTATTTCCATTTGATTGGAAAATCTTTTCCCAACCCTTTACCCTGAGGTAATGTCTATCTTTGAAGGTAAGATGTGTTTCTTGTATGAAGCAGAAGGATGGATTCTGTCTTCGTAATCCATTCTGTTAGCCTGTGTCTTTTTATAGGTGAGTTAAGACCATTAATGTTGAGGGTGAGTAAAGACCATTGGTTGTTGATGCTTATTTGATTTAGGTTTGTTGTTGGCAGTGGTATTGTGAATATATTTGTTCTGCTTCACCCTTGGTTTCTGGTGTAGTTGGATTATCTGTTGCCTACATTTTTGTGGGCATAGTTACCTTCCTTGGGTTGGAGTTTTCCTTCCAATACTTTCTGTAGGGCTGGATTTGTAGATACATATTGGGAAAATCTGGTTTTGTCTTTATATATCTTGTTCTCTACATGTATATTGATTGAGAGTTTTGCTGGATATAGTAGCCTAGGCTGGCATCTGTGTTCTTTTAATAGTTTTAGAACGTCTATCCAGGACCTTCTGGCCTTGTGGGTTTCCATGGAGAAATCAGGTGTAATTTTGAGAGGTCTGCCTTTATATGTTACCTGTCCTTTTTCCTTCGCTGCTCTTAATATTCTTTCTTTATTCTGTATGCTAGGTGTTTTGATTATTATATGTCGAGGGGTCTTTTTTTCTTTGGTCCAGCCTATTTGGGGTTTGGTATGCTTCTTACACTTTCATGGGCATGTCCTTCTTCAGATTTGTAAAGTTTTCCTCGATGATTTTGTTGAATATGTTTTCGGAACCTTTGAGCTGGACTTCCTCACCTTCCTCTATGCCTATTATTCTTAGGTTTGGCCTTTTCATGGTGTCCCACATTTCCTGGATGCTTTGTGTTAAGTATTTGTTGGATTTATGATTTTCTTTGGTCGATGAATCTATTTCTTCTAGTTTATTTTCTGTGCCTGAGATTCACTCTTCCATCTCTTGAATTCTATTGGTTATGCTTGTGTCCATAGTTCCCTATTTTTTGCCCAGCTTTTCAATTTCCAGCATTCCTTCCGTTTGTGTTGCCTTTATTTTCTCAATTTCAGTTTTCAAGTGTTGAACCGTTTCCTTCACCTGGTTAATTGTTTTTTCTTGGCTTTCTGTCCTTTCCTTAAGTAATTTGTTCATTTCTTCCACTTTTTTGTTTGTTTTTTCTTCCATTTCTTTAAGGGATTTTCTCACATCTTCTTTGAGGTCCTCTATCATTTTTATGATGGTAATTTTTAAGTCATACCCTTCTGCTTCCTCTGCTTTGTTGTTGTGTTCCATTCTAGGTGGTGTAGATTCCCTAGATTCTGGTGGTGTCATGTTTGTCTTTCTGTTGTTAGGTATTCTCTTGTATAGCCTTCTTCCCATAGCTTCTTCCAGTAGGTGTTGGTGTTGTCTCCCCCCTCTCTCTATGGTACTTCCCCGATGGGCTTATGTGGGTCTGAGATTCAATATCTGTAGCTCTGTGTGGTCCAAGCACTCTAGGAGGTTTCTCCGCAGACCTGGATCCAGGGATGGGGTTAAGGATGAGGATCCAGAAGAAGATGCCAGCATGTACTCACAGTGTTACTCTGGCCAATAGCTCTGGCAAATAACTCTGGCCAATAGCTGGCGGAAGAGGGTAAGGACTGAGCTGGAACTTGAGAAGGTTTTGCAGGATAGTGGGATCTCCCTGGAAACTGGCGCTCTCCAGCTGAGACCTCATTCTTTGGCAGAAGCCAGGATTTGGGGTTCAAGGATCTTGCCCAGAGGAACTCCGAGTGGACCCACAGAGATAGACGGATGTCTGGGAGGGGCCTGGGACTCCAGCAGAGGACTGGAGGCAGGGTCAGAGACCAAGATGGTGGAAATTACGGGTGGTCCCGCGTGGATAGTCAGGTCTCCTTTGTTCAGAGTTGCTCCGAGAAGTCTCCGAAGTAGGGTGGACTTTTGGCTCCACCCTCTGTCCCAGTGCTCAACCCCTGGTATCATTTTTATAGATTTCTTTTATTTATTTTTATTTTTTATTTTATTTTATTTTTTTGAGACCCAATTTCTTTGTGGCTCTGGAGCCTGCCCCAGACTAGATCTTGTAGCCCAGGCTGATCTTGAACTTACAGAGATAGGCTTCCTTCTGCCTCCTGAGCACTAGCATTAAATGCAGGTGCCACCACCACCCAGATATTGGTATATTTTTAAATGTCTTCTTTAAACATATTAATGCTTTTACCTCTATTTTCTGCACTCCTGTTTCTTAGATTTTACTTATGTAATTCCTTTTCTCAAGTGATGTTGATGATTGATTTCTGAGTAGAGCAAAGTCTCTTGTAACTTTGGCTTTTCATATGCTGAGCTTTTGAGAATTGCTTTGAACTCCTCATCCCGCTTCTCCTGGACAGTGCTGGGAAGAAAATCACACATGTCCTTCTAGTCTGGCCTTTGACTTGCCAATGAGAAGTAAAATAGACCAGAAAATGTGTGAACTCCTTACATGTCTGATTATTGTGGCAACATATAAATGAAGCTGGATTTATGCAAGAATTGAGTGCATGACCCACTTTGATACTGGTGGAGTCACAGTGCAGAATGTGACAGGCAGGGTGGAGGCTGAGATTTCCTCCTTTATCAGTAGTCAAGGTGAGCAAAGTGGAATTAGATAATCATTCCTAGATAATCCATAATTGTCCCAGTGGGTAGGTTCTTGGAATCCATGGATGAGGGCTATCAAGAATCTGGATGGAGAGAGACCGTAACGTGAATACAAATTGCTATAGTTACCATATTCAGCAAAAACAGGTCCGGGTGAACTGTTGTGGACTAGGTAACAGGACTGTTACTTTTTGTGGTTGTGGATGTACCGTCTGAGAGAAAAGGTTTGAGAAATCCTTGTTGTGCTCTAAGAGAAACCCCTAGTCTCTGGAGCACATGGCCATGAAGCTATTTCCAGCTTTTCAATTTTTTTTTTTTAGAACATAACTGCATCATATCCTCATACTCTTTTCTGCCCCCAAGCCCTAGCATGATTCCTCATTATTTTCCAATTCACAGCCTGCTTTTCTTAAACAGGATTTACACACTGAAAACAGTGAACATTTGAAGGTTTCATGGACTTGGCTGAAGTATTTCCCAACTATGTGGTCAAGAGTTATAAGCTATGAACAGTAAGTGTGTAATAGAATGTGCACACAAAAGACACTGTGATTTTCCCAATGAGCAGTTTGTGCTCCAGGACAGTAGAAGAATGTATACTAAAACACAAACTTTCTTGACTAGGCCCCTGTCTCCTGGGTAGGTAGTGCAGAGCTACGAGGACTGTGCAATCTGAGTCATTGACTTCTGATCCCCTGGTAGGGGGGCTGCAAAAATTATAGGCCAAACTGTGTGGTCCCAGCCAATTTGGAACTCTGAGAAAGCTTCTTTCCAGGACTCCCTTTTCCTTCTGCTCTATCGAGATTTAAGGAAGAACACAGGTTACACCATTTTAAATGTAGGATTTTCAAAGCAGGTATGCTCAGCTGCCATTTCTGGTTTGCTAGAGACTCTGTAGCCCTGGCATGGGAGGATGTGCTGCATATTACATAACTGTTCAGTATGCACATGCATGCAATGCCGTTTGTGTGCAGTGGTGGCTGACACTGGAAAACTGAGGTTTTATTTCTTGAAGTTCTGTATATTCCATTCCACTTTCAGGTTTGTCTTCTAAATATTTTAGAAAGTATTAAAAATGATGATGTGTATGTCTATAAGCCATACAAGATCATAATGTTTTTAAGTCTATGCTACCTCCCCTTATAAGACATGTTACGTGAAGTTTAATTCCAGGGGACAAAATGAGTCCCTGTTCTGCGGAGATTTCTCAGATGGGTATGGTTTTGGGTAGCGAGTTAGGTCAGGGTCCTAATGTTGGGCCATCTAACATGTGGCAGGAAGCAGATTTTAAAATATTCTTCCATGTTATTTGTGGAATGGGCATCAGTGGGGATGGGTTTTTCTGAAACAAGAAAGGGTCATAAAGGGCTCCAGAGCCGTAGCAGAAGATGAGCTCCTTTTGCATAGAGAGCTCTAGAGCAGGGACCTCCTGTCTTTGGAATAGATATCCATAGCTGCAGGGTCAAAAGTGTTGAATGGTTGGGTTGATTTAATTGGGGTGTTGAAGTCTGATTATTTAATCTCTGTACACATGGTTTCATAGGTATTTGGATAACATTGATCAAGATCACACTTTTCCTAGCAAACTTTCTTTTGTACTTTATATTAATAGTTGATGATATTTTTTCTTTGTTCTTGGCTTATTCTCTCTATTTCTTTTATTCTTTTACAAATATTGTTCGTATTTTGATTGTTGTAACTTTGTGGTAAGTATAAAAGTCATATTATGTCAGTTTTTGTACTGTGTTTTCATAATTACATTGAGCATCCTGTGTATTTTCAAAGAAAAATGTTAATCTGCCTTTGTAATAAGCATTTTGTTATAAATTGTTGTTCATCGTAATTGGATTGTATTCATTTCATGTTGCAAACTTACCCTGTATAGGATCTTAATTCTGATGCTTCATATTCCCAAAGACCATTACTTAGTTCTTTATTTATTTTGGTTTTATTGTTAATCTGTGGAAGAGTGTTGGCTCATCAGATAAAATATGTTGTGTATCTTGGCAAGGGACTCAGCATATATTCTTTTGCGGGATGACCAAAGGTCAGATACTAACACTCAACTTCACATAATTATCTACATCCCATAACCTGTATATTCCTACAAACCATTTTCTCTCATGCTCAAACACACAAAATGTAGCAACAAGCTTTATAAATTGATAAAGATTTATACCCTCAATTCTATTACCATCAATTCTAGTCTTGTACACCATAGTTCAGCTTTGACACACTACACTGGAAATTGTAAAGCTAATTCTAGTTAGTCTTAATAGTCAAAATATGGACTCAGATGTGTGGTTAATGATGAACGATCAGAGAAGCAGAGCAGTGATCCCCTAGTTCTTACTTCTACTCTATCTTCAGACCAAAGGGTCTGGCGATTTTGATTCTAGGAGTCTTCCATTAGAACACAATGAGCTTCTGTCTTCTTCACCCTTATATTTCTCTCTCCTCCCAGCCATATCTACCTCCCAAGTACAGGAATAAAGGAATGAGCCATGACCTGTCTCTCTTTCTCTTTTAGACTGGATAAATCCAGTGTATCCTGGGGTGGCCATAAAATTATATAGATCCCACTGATCCAAACTTCTTTGATTAAAGGTGTGCTCCTCCATGGCCTGTCCTCTATGGCTAACTACTGCCTAGCTACACACTCTGTTCTTAAAGCAAGGTTTTTTTGATAGATTTATTTATTTTTTGTTTGTTTGGTGTTGTTTTGAGACAGGGTTTCTCTGTGTACATTTGGAACTCTACCGAAGACACAGAGATTCACCAGCCTCTGCCTCTCAAGAACTGGAAGTTAAGGCATGTGCCACCACCATCTGGCAGGCTTCATTTGCTAAAGCACAAACAAAATACAACAACACTTGGAGGAAAACTTTACAGTCTCCACAAATATAATTCCATGTGGATCCTGCTGAGTCTACCCCTTTATAGCATTGAAGCATATTTCTTTGAAATACTTGTGTATACTGAAGACCAGCTGGAAGATCCACACCCATAAACCAAACAAATACCGAATTCTTCAAATGTACATTGGTCAGCATGATTGATGTACTATCTGGCCCAGAGCCTGTAAGACATTCCAATAAAGCCACTTTCTACAGACATAGAGAGATATGTTCTACCAATCCTGCTCTAACGGAAAACATTGAGTAATGCAGCTGTTTCCTCACCTTCCTACTGAGGAACCTGTGCTGGTTCACCATAGTGCTCATAGATAAAGACATTTTTCTCAGCCACACTCTTTGAGTATTCAGCTTATCATGCAGATGACACTTGTTATTATTATTCACTTCTCAAGAATTTGACTCTAATTTCAGGAATAACACTCCAATATAATTGACCAATATCCCTGGCATCTGTCAGGAGAAAGTTGTATCATCTTGTTTGTAATATTGCTTATGCCTTTCTCTCATGGTTTTCTGAGGGACCTGTAACAACCAGGTAAAGAGTCCCCTCAGGTCTCCTGACCTCAGCCAGATGGCACAGAACAAACATCACTTGTGTCCTAAAAAATTTCCCTATATTTTAATATTCTAGGGAGTCTTCCATCTGTTTAATAAGAGAATCATTTCAGTCAGCATTGTACAATGGTCTGAGCAGCTCTGCACATTATGTGGAGGAAGAAAGAGAGATTGAGTCTGTGCATGCAGGAAGAGAGCTGGACCGTTTAATGGTGACATGAGGAAGCGACATTGAAATTTGTGTCTGACTATGCAGTGGTGGCTGTCGTCTTTGATTCCAGCTCTCAGGAAGTAGAGAAAAGTAGATTTCTGTGAGTTTGAAGATAGTCTGGTCTACAGAGTATGTTCCAGAACAGCAGGGTCACACAGGGAAACTGTGTATCAAACACCAAAAGAAATGAATGAATGAATTAATTAATTAATTAATATTGAACAAGTAATGAGAAAAATCTACTAGAATGTAACAAAAACAAGATTAATAATAATAATTAGGAAGGAATTGACCAGCACAGTTTACTGAGTGAGTTCTTGCACATCAGGGACCAACAGGGAAATTCTCAAAAAAAAAAAAATCAAAAAACAAAACAAAACAAACAAATAAGTTCCTGTTTGTGCAGCTCTCTGAAATGTCTAGGTCTAGCCAGGGCCAAAGGAGGTTCGGGGCTTGCTGTGTCTATAAGAACACTCTTCCCTTGAGAAAGAGCTCTTGTCACTCAAGCCTCACTAGACAACCAGGGACACTAAGCCAACCTGCCAGTTTCAGGTCTTGAAGGAGACTTCCTGGAGCCATGCTGCAAGCTTGGTTTTATATCAGAACAGGTGCCAGAGGACTGATTACTGCTCTGTGAGTGCTGCTGTGGGGAATTGGAAGGAGAGCATGGATAAGCACAGAACATGAGGTATGGTAAGCAAGGGGCTGGGGAGGGTGGGGTGGGTAGTCATGAAAGTCGGTTTGGCAGGCCCTCCAGGAGGAGGCTAGACTGGAGTATGCTGCCACATTCAGTGTTCTGCTAGGCCATTATGGTCCTAGCAGCTTCCCTGACCAGGGTATTGCCTATGAATACTTCTCCATGTGGGCTGCCTGAGGAAAGGAATTCAATCAGGTAACATTGTGAATAATCTTCTTTGTAGTCAGCTCCATTATGGTTTTGGTGCACAGGGATGGCTATTTATAAAGAAGGAGAGGTTCACTTAGTTCAGTGCCTTCCAGAAGTTCTGCTCTTCACATGTAACATTTAGGGGTCACATCCATTCAGAGTTATCATGTTCTTTTTTTGCCATCAAAATAATTTTTCTTCTGTTGTTAAAAAATAAATATAAAGATATTATTTTACATATCGATCCCAGTTCCCTCTCCCTCCCATCCTCCTATTTCCCCCAGGGACCTCCCCATCCCATGGGCCATGCATTCCTCTGGGAGGCTGAGGTCTTTAGGAGGGATCATAAAAATCTGTCAAGTCAGTTGAGTTTTGGCCCAGGCCCTCCCCCTTGTCTCTAGGCTAAGGGAGTATCCACATTTGGAGTTAACTTTGTGCATGTTCTAAATGGCATTCTTTTCTTCATTTCTCTGTGTAGCTTTGCAGCATGATCTAGAATTTTCTATGTGGAGCAAGCTAGACCCAATCTCGGGGAAAACTTCTTGCCTCTGTTTCTGAATTGCTAGGTTAAAGCAAAGGGAAAATACAAATATCTGTATATGGCATTCTTGTGTTGGATTACATTCTACCACTGAGCTGTGACATAGAGGAGGAGAATTGTTTCTATAAAGGATTTACCAATATTTGGGAGATAGGGAGTTGCAAAAAACTTATTTAGCTGAGATATTGCTACCCCCAAATTTAAAAAAAAATAGAAAAAAGTTAAGTTGTGTGCTAACCAGGCATGTTACAGAATAGGATGATATAATATACACTTGTTCCCCAGGATACTCCAAATATTTGGATCCAATCCATGTCAATTAGCAAAGCAATGATTTACAAACCCCCAAGGCCCACCTCCATACCATTGATTATGTCTTTTACAAGCTTTACAAGGGTTTATTACAGGGTTCCAATGAACATTAGGTGCTGGTGTGCCATAAACATCCAGTTTTCTTCTAGATAAAATCATGGCTCTGTCATATGGGCAAGATGAGCCCAGGTGACAACTGTTTGAAAAGAAAACAGTGATGAGTTGAGGGCTAGACAAAGCAAGCAAGACTTTCTCTTTAGGTCTTCACTCATGGAGAATGAACAGAGTTCCTTCTGAAACCCAGGGCCAATAACACCCAAGGTTTATATAATTATGATGTTTCCATCAGGTCCTGAGCTATCGAGAATAAAGTAGAACTCCACCTTTAACACAAGGAAGATTCTTGGGAGAAAATTCAATTGTCTTGGGCCAGTGTCTTGTTGAGGGGTTGCTTCAGACTCTGAGAAGACAACTATCCCCACCACATGGAGCTGTGTTTATTAGACCCATGGCTACTGTGGACTTAGTTGGTGATGTTTTTGGAGATCCCTGTGTTCCCCTTGTACTGCACTTTTTGAGTATCCTTATCCTGAGTTTGTCCCATTGAATGGTAACTCCCACTGACTTCCTAGAGTCTCAAATTTCCTTCCGTTTCCTCATGGAAGTAGTATACAAGAAGCTATTCCTTATAAGAAATGTACCTAGAATATGGCATGGCTTAAGCAATACCTCCCTACCTTACCTTTCATCTTTTCTTTTTCTGCCTTCCGTTCTTTTCTCATCTTCTGACACTTCTCCCTCATGACTTGCCAGTAAAATGTGACCTGCTGTTTCATGTTACTCCTGTACTATGAAATACTTATGGTGTTATCTTTTCTCTTGAATGCTTATATTGCCTTACTGGCATAACTTGCAATATCCTGTCACTAGTCAGACATTGAAAGTACTTAAAGAAGGCAACATATGTTGAATGCAAAATTTGTTTTAGGAGCGAGATTGTGGTGGTTCACGCCTTTAATCCCAGCATTCAGGAGGCACAGGAAAGTTGATCTGTGTGAGATCAAGGCCAGCAACGTCTAGCAAGATATTCCTAAAACAACTAAGGCTTTTTGTTGCAAAGAGAATCTCTGTCTCAAAAAAAAAATCCCAACAATAACAACAAAAGTAACCATCTGTTGTAGGTTCTTTCCTCTTTGCTCATTAGCCAGAAATGAACGCAATTTGTCATTGCACACATATTTCTTTATTTATTTCTTATGTCTGTGGGTAATGTCCTTCTGTCCTCTTGATTACTCCTTCTTACACTAAGTGACTGTATGTCCTCAGTCGGTTTTTGGGACCAAGCTTCTTAAAAAATTATTTGTGGATACCAATTATATTTACGGATATATTTAAAAAACAGAACACATTAATTTGTAACACTGTTCATTAAATTAAAATATAATTCTCTGAATCATAGCAGGAGATTACCCCATACGTATAGAAAGCTCTAGACTGTGGGGTGTCTCTATTAGTAACAAGTATCAATAGCTGGAATGTCAGAAACCGAACAGTGTAAATATCCTTTTGAGTTTTGTATGAGTCTATGTATTTAAGTTCTGAACACATAGAATCATGGGTAGCTGAGTAACATTGCTCAAGATCTAAGTTTATCTGGATGAGTTTCCCTTGTATTTTTGAGAGTAAAGTTGGCAGTATTTACCTCTTATTGTTCTTTTCTTTTTCACTTCCTCTCTTTGTTCTTTCCCAAATATTGTACACCTCTCAATCACTGCATGTTTATATTAGGTATAGAAGCCATGCTGTGTCAATATATGTACTATGTTTTTCGTAATCCTCCAGATATTCTAACTGTTTCCCATTTTCCTGAATCTTTCGAATCAGATATACTCTTATAAAGTGTCAGGAATATAATTTGCACTGTATTCAATTTATGTTGCAAATTTATCTCATACAGAATATAAATATTAACTCACCAAGTTCTCATTGATCATTTACTTTTCTATTCATGTACTCTCTTTTATTCTTATTGTTTTCAATCTGGAAATGACATTTACTGTTTTTCCTAAAAAGTTCAATGGGTCTTGGATGGTGGCACAGCACATATTCTACTTGGGGATGACCTGAGTTCATACCCCCAAACCCAAAATTCTAGGCTCAATACAACCTCACCTCCAGATGCAGTGTTTCTGACAACCTCTACTATGGTATGTAATAAGTACACATGGGAAACATCTCTCACACACAATCTGAATATAAAAAAACTAGGAATGAATTTGTTTTCAAAATCTTTGTTACTTAAAAAACAATGAGTGCAAAACCAGTCACATTTAGTACATGATTCTAATAATATATTGTTTCATTTTTTAAATTTCATTTAAACTTTTATTTTTCATTTTACATACCATACACTCCCCTTCTTCCCCCATCTTCTTCTCCAATTTCCCTCCCTTCCCTTCCTCCCTTTAGTAGTCAGAGAGGGTAATGCCCTCATTCAGGACTCACCAAAGTCTGGCATACAAAGCAGAGGAAGGACCAAATCACTCTATTTTTTATCAAGACTGAGTAAAGTATCTCACTATAGGGTGCGGATTCCAAAAACACAGTTCAAGCAACTGGGATGGATGATGGTTTCACTTTCAGGGGCCCCCTAACAGATCAAGTCACCTAAGTGTTTACTACTTTCAGAGGGTCCAGTTTGTTGACATGAAGGTCCTCCAGCTGTAAGTCAATATTCTATGAGTTCCCACTAGTGAAAGAAGATGTGTTGTGGCTTTGTTGGAGTGGCCTTCTCCCTGTTAGAAGAATCACATCATTGTAGGATCAGACATGAGGTTTCTTATTCGCAGAATACTGCCCAGTGTGTCAGACAACTCCCTGTTGCCTCTGAGTCATGCTGTAAGGACTATAACATCAAGGACTGCAGCAGCATATATGCTGACATGCCTGCTGCCATGATGATTAACTGAAGCTTGGAAATTTTAAGCGTGACACCTCTTTTCTTTGTAAGAGTTGCTCTGGTCCATGGTATCTCTTAACAGCAATGAAAACCTAACAAAGACAGATGTTGTTTCAAGGGCCTTCAGTATTTCTGTGATAGGCTGTTCCTATTGTACAATTTATTTCTGATGTGTTCTCAGTAGTGTTGTTCTTGTAGCTTGACACTTCCTTTATGTCTGTTTATAGGGATTTCTTTCTCAGGGCTATATGCTAATTAAAGGGCCAAGAAATGTTGCATGTGAACCTCCTATTCAGTTTCCTTCTAAATGGTTCATGTGAATGCATTATAATGTCCATGTCATGAAATAAGTGTGCAAGGCTCCAGACTTACATGAGTATGTTGTCAAAGTTGTTTATATTTACATTGTGAGTATCATATTTCTTTGTCAAACATGTTTGTGTTATTGTAGGATGCAGTGACCTATGACGATGTGTACATCCATTTCACTCAGGAAGAGTGGGCTTTGTTAAATCCTTCTCAGAAATGTCTCTACAGAGATGTGATGCTGGACACGTACAGGAACCTCACTGATACAGGTAAGATTGAAATTTCCTTCATGTTTTAAAATAAGGGACCAAATATTTCTTGGTTATTGATACTATTCTGTAATTTTGATTGAGAAAAAGGAAACTTGGTTGAATGAGGCATGGTTCTAAGGTTCATTAAAGTTATTAATTTAAGTTTTGTACAATTTACAATAATACATTGTATATTTTCTGTTATTTCAGGCTACATTTGGGATGACCATACCATGGAAGATCATTGTCCAAATTCTAGAAGACATAGAAGGTAAATTTTCACATGTAAATTTATGCAAATTTGGCTCTGAAGATATTTTAATGTATTCTGGAAATTTTATTGAAGAGACACACAAAAAGAATTACAAAAAATTAAGAAGATCAAAGTTGAAAAAGGTGCAGCTTAAAGTATAGTGATGGTTCTCATTTTCTAACAAAACCATGTACCTCAGTGAACGGTAGCTCTTCTGTGTTTGCAAGGTATTCATGTAAAAAGAGAAGGAAACAATGCCTTCACAGATACCACCATTTGAATTATAGCACCTGGAGATCTATGATATAGATATGCCAGTTTGTTGAGTTTAATAATATTCAGATATTTTAAACAATATATTTCTTGTATAGGTGATAATTATATGTCCAAGACTTTCTAAGAAAAATGTGTATAGTTAATCAGGCATTACTTATATATTTGTGACTTTGCTATGTATATAGAAAGGGTCAGTTCATGAGTACCAAGAAGGTTTTTGTGGAGAAACATTAATCCCTGACACACATGTCTGTGAGCAAAAGAAAATCAAATTGCATGAGTGCAAAGTGGAAACCTTTTCTTTGTTATTCTTACTTTAATAAGTATATCATATGTTGAGTTAGGTAGTTGTGACCCATGCCCTTAATTCCAGCATTAATGACGAAGAACAAGGTGGATCTCTTAAGTTTCTGATCAGCCTGACCTACAAAGTGAGTTCGAGGCTAGCCGGGTCTACACAGAGATATTCTGTATCAGAAAACCTAGGGAAAAATAAAAACTATATGATACTCTAAATGCAAGCCATGTGAATTTAGAATGTGGACAGAAGCAACATACGTCTCTCTCTTAGGACATTGAGAAGAAAGGAAAGATGATTACTAGCCCCCACTTTGAGGATATTTGTTGAGTGTGAAAGAAGTTTAAAATTTATCAGTATTCCAACATCATCTGAAAGATATGAACAAACTCACACTGAAGTAAATCCCAATGAACATTGGAATGGGTGAATGCTTCCATTTTTACTGGTATATTTGGCCAATGAAGTATAATTTATACTGTGGAAAAACTGATAAATGCAATAAGTATGGAAAAGCTCTGAGTTGTTTTCAGTCTTTTTCAATTATGTGAGAATTCTCATGTAAATAAATGCCATAAATGAGGCCCGTGAAATAAAACCTCTTACTCTGAATCACAAGTATCTTCAAAGAAAACAAAACAACACCTCATGAGGGAAGCATTATAAATGTAAAACTTAAGATCGGATTCTTGTTCACAATTGGCCAAGTTATAAATTTATTTTATAAATATACTGTTTCTTTAGTATCATGCATGTGGTAAAGTTTTACATGTGCTAATTATCTTTGCTGGAATGCAAGAAGCCATAAGGTTTTGAATCCTGTGAATATACGCAATGAATGTGTAAAAAACTTTTTATGTTACAGGCATCTTCAAAGGCTTGAAAAATTTCATACTGGAGAGATACCATATAGATGTCTTCAGTATGGTGAAGTCTCTGAATGCCACAGTTTCCTCCAACTCTGTGAAAGAACTCAAATGGTAGAGAAAACCTATGAATGTAGTCAATGTGGTAAATTATTTGCAAGACATACTATGCTTAAAAGACATATTAGAACACATACTGGACAGAAAACACAAGACTGTAATCAATGTGGTAAAGTCTTTTCCCTATGCAATAATCTCAAAAAACATAAAAGAACACATACTGGAGAGAAGCTGTATGAATGTAATCAATGTGGTAAAGCATTTGCAAGTAATGGTCAGCTTAAAATACATATAAGAACACATACTGGAGAGAAACCCTATGCATGCAATCAATGTGGTAAAGCTTTTTCACAAAACAGCACTCTGGTGTGTCATAAAAGAACCCATACTGGAGAGAAACCCTATGAATGTAATCAATGTAGTAAAGCTTTCACAACACATGGGTGGCTTAAAAGTCATATATTAACACATACTGGAGAGAAACCCTATGAATGTAATCAATGTGGTAAAGCATTTGCAAGTAATTGTCAGCTTAAAAGACATATAAGAACACATACTGGAGAGAAACCCTATGCATGCAATCAATGTGGTAAAGCTTTTTCACAAAACAGCACTCTGGTGTGTCATAAAAGAACCCATACTGGAGAGAAACCCTATGAATGTAATCAATGTAGTAAAGCTTTCACAACACATGGGTGGCTTAAAAGTCATATATTAACACATACTGGACAGAAACCCTATGAGTGTAATCAATGTGGTAAAGCATTTACAAGTAATTGTCAGCTTAAAATACATATAAGAGCACATACTGGAGAGAAACCCTATGCATGTAATCAATGTGGTAAAGCTTTTTCACAAAACAGCACTCTGGTGTGTCATAAAAGAACCCATACTGGAGAGAAACCCTATGAATGTAATCTATGTAGTAAAGCTTTCACAACACATGGGTGGCTTAAAAGTCATATATTAACACATACTGGAGAGAAACCCTATGAGTGTAATCAATGTGGTAAAGCATTTGCAAGTAATTGTCAGCTTAAAAGACATATAAGAACACATACTGGACAGAAACCCTATGAAAGTAATGAATGTGGTAAAGCATTTGGAAGAAATAGTCAGCTTAAAACACATATAAGAACACATACTGGAGAGAAACCCTATGTATGTAATCAATGATGTAAAGCATTTGGAAGGAATGCTCAGCTTAAAATACATATAAGAACATATACTGGAGAAAAACACTACGTATGTAATCGATGTGGTAAAGCTTTTTCACATCACAGCACTCTAGTATGTCATAAATGAACACATACTGGAGAGAAACCCTATTATGTAATCAATGTGGTAGATCATATTCCCGTGTCAGTACTCTCTAGTTTCATCATAGAACACATCGTGGGCAGAAACCCTATGGATGTAAGCAATGTGGTAAATCTTTTACATGACACAGCCATCTGGTACATCATAAAAGAACACATACTGTAGAGAGACCCTATGATTATAATCAAAGTAGTAAAATTTTTGCAACACATGTGCTTAAAAGTCCTACAAGAACACATACTGGAGAGAAGCCTTATGAATGCCATCAGTATGGTAAAGCATTTGCACATCCCAGCCATCTCTTAAGTCATAAGAAATGCATACTTGAAAGACACTGAATGTATCCCATGTGGTGAATCCTTTCTATGTATCATTAGTCTTTATAATCACACACAAAAAAATCATAGTGTATGGAAACCCTGTACATGTAATCATTGTGGTAAAGTTGTGCACTTTACTTATTGCAATAATCTTTGTGGTCCAAAGAAAACTCTTATAGAAAGGAATCTTACTAGAAAGGATGTTGTATGATCATCAGCCAACACACATTGAGTTACATAGGATTCTGGAAAGAACAATATTGGAAAAGTTTGAACAGTCAGTTCAAACATTGCAATATCTCTGTTTTGCTCTTAAAAGCAAAGTCACGTGGACAAAAGCCCTAGGAATTCACTGATAAGGGAACCCTGTTTCATTGTAATACTTGTCTTTATTTAAACAAAAACCTCATTCAGATTGATTGACTTCCATAAGCCCAATCCTTCATGCTTGCTTTCTTTTACATGAAGCAAATCATGTTGTAGGAAAACTTTGAAGACTTTAAGACCATAAACATGTGGGTTACACAAATGAGTCCTCTTAAGAGAAAATATTCGCACTTTGAAATCTGTTCAGAGATTCCATTTAATTTTAATTATGTGATGTCAGTGTGTGAGTTTCTGTCTGTTCATGGTTTTTTAAAAGCAGGTTATACCCTTGAGTATTCCTGTAGGAGGAACTACAGTATGTTCTCAGAAAACTGATATAGGTCAAGCAATGAACTTTTCATAATTTTGTTCATCTGTATTTCTTACCCTGTATATATTTAAATCCTTTTTTATCATCTTGATATAAGGTAATAGGGAAGCAATCTTGGAAGAGAAAACCCACATCATGCGTATAATTTTGTGAACATGTGAGACGTCACACTTGACTTTATTCTTAATAAATAAAATTGATTCATGTAGAGATGGTGTGTTACTGAGTTCAATAGAATGAAGACAAATGATAAATGAGTTTATTATTTGGGAACAACATAAACAGATGATAATAAAGAACTGTGGAGTTGATCCTGCTCAGGAGGATGCAGTCCCTGCCTTTCTGATTTGATCTGCAACATGGGAGAGAGAAGTGAGAGACAGAGAGATGGAAAGGAAGTGAAAATTGAGGGAGGGGGGGGGGGGATTAAGAGTTACAGACAGATTGGGAATGAGTGAGGGTCCACCCCAGTGTTCTCCATCTTCTCTTCATGTACACACAACCAAAGGCACTGCATAAGAAATAACTTTTAACTGTATGAGATGATCTTGAAAGACAAAAAAATGTAATGTTAAACCTGGAAACCAATATCTGTTCCTTGGAATTTGCTAACTTCCTCTCACAAGGCCCTGAGATAACAAGAATTCACACTGCTCCTGCTTTCCTGTGAGTCAGCAGGTGGTGAATAGTGTCCTTAGGAAACAAAGAGATAGCTTTAACTCTGGTTTGCCCAGACAAAATTAATTAGCACACCCTGAGGCCCTAAGGTCTGTTGACCCTAATAGCAGACCGTCCGGCCTCCAAGGGTTGCATACTCAATGGACAAAGGGTCTCACCCCCTCCCTAAGATTGTGAGTTTGCCTTTAAAAAACACCTGGGCCCAGGGGAGGGGGCTTCTCTCTAGCCTGCATGTCAGAGGAGCCAAGTTGCACAAATGTTTCCTGTAAATTAAAGCCTCTTGTGTGTTGCAGTAACTGGACTGGACATTGAGTTCTTGGGGTACCGACCGAAACTGGAAGACTCCTTATTCCGGAGGGTCTTACATTTTGGAAGTTCCACCAAGATCTGGTCAACCCCCAGACTCAATTCCATTGCCAGTTGGAGGTAAGAAAGAGCTCGCAACCTATATGTTTGATGTATGCCTGATGCATCTGATGTTACATGTTTTTGACTCGAGTACTTGACTCTGTGCCTAGCCTTCACAAGACTTGTATGTTATGTGTTTTTGACTCGAGTATTTGAATCTTTCCCTGGCCTGCACAGGACTTGTATAGGACTACAGGGGGAAGCAGTCGTATCCTGGAGACCCTTGGTCCCGCCCTGAACGAAGTCCCGGGTTGTTTGGAGGAGGGAAAGAGACGAAGTTTCTTTTCTCCAGGGGACAGCAGGCCTCTGGACTTTCTTCCCTCCCTGCTTTGTAACTTTGGTTTGGGCGCCATTTGTCTGCCGGGTGGATTTGTCCTCTTTGTTGGATTGTCTCTGTTTTTTTTTTTTTTTTTTTTTTTTTGTGTGTGTGTCCTTCTGTTCATAGTGTTTGTGTCCATTTCTATTCTCCCCATGGGTCAAAAACTAACTAACCTACTTAAGTTTGGACTTTAGATCCACAGGAGAGCCTGGAGACCCAGCTAGACAATGAGCATGCTCATCCCCCTGCCCTCAGAATGTGGCAGGGCAGCCAGAGCCACTGGGGGCTGAGCTTCAGCAGAATGGCTAAACAGCCATGGGCCGCACATGGCCTGGGCAGATCCATGCTGGAATGGAGGGACAGGGATATGGACTTATGACCCCTGCCACCACACATGTTTCATTCCCAACATCAGCCTCCAGGGCTGACCCCTTCTCCCCCAGATCTTTGTAATTGGAAAAACTAATCACCCCTTTTTGGAGTTCCTTATGTTCTCTCTCTAGGCTATTTGAGATGATTATCAACAGTTTCTGCTTGAGGCTAGAAAAATATCCCTGGGGCCGATGGGCGGCCAGCACAGCTGAAAAAAAAAAAACAAGATTGACTTGGGATTCCTTTTGATGCGCCCCAGTTGGGACTTCAACACTGCTGAAGGTAGGGAGACCTTAAAAATCTATCGCCGGGCTCTGGTGGCAGGTCTCTGAGTTGCCGTGACATGGCCCACCAATTTGGCTAAGTTAAAGAAAACACTTTTTGACCCTAGTTCAGAAGCCCAGAGAGCCGGTGGCTCTGGTCTTCATGGGGAAATTGGGCCCCAGATATTAGGAAGGAACTCCATAGACTGGAAGAGTTAAGAGACAGAGAAAGTGTATTGAAGGGACAGAGAAGGGAAGGAGAGAAACAAAAGACAGTAGAGAGACAGAGAGCAGAGAAAAAGCATGACAGAAGACAGGAAAAAGAATTTCACTAAAATACCTTGGCTGCAGTGGTTAAAGGAAAGTTAGGAAATTTAAAACAGGCTAGGAAACCTGGGCAACAGGACCCCACTTGACAAGGAGGAACAGTGTGCATATAGTAAAGAAAAAGGACACTTGGCAAATGACTGTCCCAAGAAGACAAGGCATCGAAGGTCCCAGCCCTAAGAACGGATAAAATTAAAGGGAAACGGGGTTTGGCACCCCTCCCAAAGCCCAAGGTAATTCATGGACTACCCCCAAGAACAGTGGACCTCGGCGTGGGCCGGGTAACCTGCCTCCCGTTCGAGGTTACATCCCCACCAGCCAACTGCTTTTGCCTTTGAATGGAAGGACCCTGACACGTGGAACTAGGCAGCTCATCTGGGCTGATGTCCCAAGGGTTTAAAACCCCAACGATGGCCAGACAAGTAGGGAGAATTTCTGGGGGACATCTGGGTTTTGCAGGCTGACTAGGGAGAAATTCTCCTGGACCCCAGAGCACCAGGAGGCATTTGATGCCAATAAAAGGCCCAGCTGAAAGCATTGGCTCTAAGCCTTTTGATATAACTAACCTTTTACCCTTTAGTGTGGATGAGCATAAGGGGTCGCCTGGGGAGTTTAACCAAATCCCTAGGGCCGTGGGACAGAACAGTTGCTTATCTGTCAAAGAAGCTTGATCCTGAGCAAGGGGAGGGCCTGTTTATCAAAAAAGATATCACTGCTGACAAGTTGACTTTGGGGCATAAGCAACAATAATAGCCCCCATGCATTGGAGAGCATTGTCTGGCAGCCACCAACTGATGATGACCAACGCCCGAGGGACCCACCACCAAAGCCTGCTTCTCACTGAGAGACTGAGCTGATTGCAGTTCGCCACCAGCCAGCCTCATCCCACCACTCTTGCCTGTGGAGACTGGTGAACCAGGGGACTCATGACTGCCATCAACTGTTGGTTAAAGAGACTGGAGTTTGCAAAGATCTTAACGACATCCTGCTGGCTGGGGAGATGATGACCAGTTCACTGCCAGGACCAGTTACATTATAAAAGGTAAAGAAAGGACTGGAGCAGTGGTACTGCTCCACGAAGAGAAGTCCATAAACATTAACAGGCAACAGGTATGCTTTTTCAACTGTTCATGTGCATGGGACTGTCTCAACCATGTGGTTAAAAAAAAATTACTGAAGAAAATTTTCTGAAGATTCAAAATACCTAAGGTAGTAAAATCAGACAATGGTCCAGGTTTTGTGACCCAGGTAAGTAAATCACTGGCCAAGATACTGGGGATTGATTAAAATTACATTGTGCATACAAAACCAACAATTCATGTAGAAAGTATAAATAAAACCATTGAGGAGACCTTCACTAAATTGACTGTGGAGAATGGCGTTAATGATCAGATAGCTCTCCTACCCTTTGTGCTTTTCAGGTTTAAAAACACCCCTGGACCTAAGCTTGGGCTGAGCCCCTGTAAAAATGGCTCTTTGTTGGGCTCCTCCACTGGTGGAAATTACCTCTGTACATAGTGCTGATGTGCTGTTTTCTTTAAGCCTCTGTTTGCTAGGCTTAAGGTGCTCCAGTGGGTGAGACAGTGAGCAAGAAAGCAGCCCCGAGAGACCTACGTGGTGGGAGCCGTGGAAGTTTCACATTACTTCCAAGTTGGAGATCGAGATTTCATTAGATGTCACTGCACAGAAACCTTAAGATTCGGAGGGAGGGAGGGAAGGAGGAAGGAAGGGAGGAGGGAACTGGATCCATATGTATAATAATAAATTACAAAAAAAAAATATGCTTTGACTCAAAACATTAAGTTCAAGGACAAGTTACTGGGGAAAAGGATATCTATTCTATTTTTTTTCCACAGAAAACGAAAAGCTGTGGATTTCTTCCCATACTAATGTGGTTTGATCAAACCAGACCACCTGAAACAGAGTACCAAGTGAGCCCACATTCAAAACAGCTGGAAAGCAGCCTTGTAGAATACAGCCAGGATTTCAGCATCTTCTTAGGAATCCCCCATGAGAGCGCCTTTACCAGCAGGAAGTGGTTTGGAAAGAACGACCCCCAAATTCCCAAATATTGTCTATAGATGTTTGTTTTCACAATGGACTTGGTTATAAAAAATAAATAATAAAAAAAGACAGAAAAATACTGTTAAAAGTTTATGACTATCCTCTAAACTTAGTAAAGCAATGCAAGAGTTCTTATCAATGTTTTAATAGTTTACTGCTAAGAGACAATGACTTTTCTCTAACCCAGTAAACCAAATCTCTGGTACACTGACCACAGGCAGGTGAAAATAAGTGGTTTTTTTTTTTTTTTGATTTCATGTTCAAAGGAATTACTGGCATTTTATAATATGTCTGTAAATTGTGACCAAAGATATGTTCCTTGTAATTCCTGTATAAAAACCCAATACTCTAAAGTAAAAATGGCAGCAGTTGCAAAACACCCCAGTGTGTTTGTTTCTGTCACGACTAAGCTACTCCTGACATGGTCATCGAGTTTTGGTACCCATGGGGGCACATCACCCACTCTGTAGCATGAGGTGTTATTGGCCTGGTTGTACAGGAACTTCCAACTGTAAGGAAATAAAAGCAGGAAGCAGATCAAAAAGTTGATAATTTGTCTTTCTCTCATCAGAAGCTTGATCATTGCTCTATAACTGTAGGAGTTTTATTCCTGAACCTAAGAAAAACCACTTAACAAACACAAAATTATAAAAAGAGTATTCTTCATGGAAAGTTGAAAATTTAGAGAGGAATGGAGCTAGGGAAGATTTTTGTGTATGACCACTATGTTAGCCAGCACATCTTACTCAGTGAGCAGTTTTGAAAAATCTGCATTATTCAAGAATCAAGCTTTTGTAAGACCCTCAGAATGAGGAGTCTCCAGTTTCCATCGGTATCCCCAAGAACCAATGTCCAGTCCAGTTGCTGCAACATGCAAGAGGCTTTAATGAACAGGAAACATTTGGGCAAAGGGGCCCTCCAGCATGCAGACTAGTGAGAAGAAGCCATCTCCTTCCCTCCACCCCCTCCCCCGGCACAGGTGTTTTTAAAGGCAAATACCCCAGCTTAGGGAGGGGGTGGGACCCTCTGTCCATTGAGTACATGACCTTTAGCTGGTCTCCCTATTAGGGTCAACAGACCTTAGGGGCCTCAGGGTGCTAATTAATCTTGTCTGGGCAAACCGAGGTGCAGTTATCTATTTGTTTTTAAAGACCCTATTCAACACCTGCTGACTCACAAGAAAGGACGGACAGTCTGAATTCTGGGTATCTTGTTTTCCAGGGCCCTCCTGGGAGGGTGGGGTTAGCAGATCCAAGGAACAGAGATTGTAGGGGTTAACTTTCCAGTTTAGTCTGTCCTTCATTTAAAATGGGGTATTTTCCTCTATCTTTACTTTTTTTGTCTTTCACGCCCTATATCTTATCTCTAGGGTTTCTAGTACTCTGATCTACAAAGCACCCCACCCAGAACCCGCACTTTCCCCACCCGGTGTCCTACTGCACCCACTACTCCACTGGTCTGGTTGGAGCACTGGGACAGAGAGTTTGTCAAAAACACCTCCACCTCCTGAAAATTTCTGGACCTGCTTTGAAAATACTGACCCATCTATCCTCCACGGAGCAATCAGAGTGCCCGCCTGCCTGATGTTTATGTCATTACTGAGGCTCTGCCGGGGGAGAGACCTCCTAGAGTGAC